>NC_079192.1:51132525-51377525 GCF_029499605.1 Hyla sarda | reverse complement strand
TATTAATGGCAGAATCATGTAGCACTGGATCACGTTCCAGGATGTGCCAATTTTTGTAGAGTCTTTTTGATAATTTCAAACAGGGGATTGTACTGAAAAGAGAACACAAACCTCTTGTCTTTTTGTGTATTCATCTTTTTGGATTTGGTCTTTTTGTAGGTTTTATGGAGTAGTTCAGTCTGTGGGATCCGAGATACTTTTTCAAAGGATGATGTGAGAAGATCCTTGGGTGAATGAATCTGTCAATCAACTCTTCTGCTTGGGCAGGGAATTTTTCTTCTGTGCTGTTGAATTTTTTTGAGGTGAAGGAGCTGACTGAATGGCAAGGAGTTTTTGGCATGCGCAGGGTGGTAGCTGTTGAAATGTAGGTAAGAATTTGTGGCGGTCTGTTTTCTGTAGCTAGTAGTAGTGATGTGGTTGTTGCTGATGCGGATTTCAACATCCAGAAAGCCGATGGTGTCAACGGCAAATTTGCAAGTAAAGAACATATTCATGTGGTTATTGTTTAGGAAGCTGACAAAATCAAGAAACTCGTTCTCTTCGCCATCCCAGATAATGAAGAAGTCATCAACGTACCTGGTGTAATAAAGTTATAAATATAGTAGGAGCACGCACTGGGAAATAGCTAGGAGAAATGACAATAGATGAACAACAAAGTCCTATATGTACATAGGATACATATGTCCTACCTTATGTATTGTGATGCTTCATCATGATCGGACAATGTACAAAGGTTACTGAAATATGGATGAGGGATGAAAAAATTAATAAATGAATGGAGGATAATAGTATATTATAATAGGTAGATGAAGTGGTATATATTAAAGTACCTGGAAAAACTATGGTAGCCAAGAAAAAAATATATATAAATCCTTCTGTGGAGGGCCCGTAAGTAGGTTGCTCCAGCGCTGCAAAATGTAGTATAATGGTATCAGCACTTCCTTAACAGGGTTGTGATGAAATGTCCAGATATGATAATGTACCTGGAGTCTGTAGATGGTCGGAACAGTCACCTTCCAGGATAGAGGTCTTTAGAACAGGTGTAGCGGGAGAACGCTCCGGCCAGTAGCGTCTCAACCGGCTTCCGTCCTCGTGGCGAATAGCTCGATGGTGTGAGCGGCTAATAGTGACGTCACTAAGGGGGCACAGAGAGTCCACAAAGATATCAACACGTTTCGAAAACACTCGGGTTTCCTTCTACGGGATACACGATGTGGGTAAGTGGCCGTGATTTATAGGAGGAAGCAAACCTGACGTGTTAACCCTCTGTGTGCTATCCTGGATGAGTGATTGACTTAGTTTTTATTGTCCAGCACTGGGATGAAGATGTTACCGTATTTATATATACGTATATATTTTTAAGATAAAAGCCCAAAAATTTCCCTTTCTTCATTTAATCCAAATGGGGCCATTGAATTTAAATTAAAAATCCATTTGCTTTCTGATCGTGAAAGTTGCGCAATGAAGTTCCCTCCTCGCCAGTGTGGGGCAATCTTCTCCAAACCAAAAAAGTGAGATCCTGTGGCTGATTGTTGGTGGAATCTTTTGTAATGAACTAATAATGGGTGCCCGTCAAAACCCCGCTGAATGTTATAAAAATGTTCTTTGATTCTTATTCCTAGTTGCCTCTTTGTTCTGCCAATATACATTTTTTCACATGGGCAGGTGAAAGCATAGATCACCCCCATAGATTTGCAGTGTATATGATTATTTATTTTGTATTTTATTTTCTCACACTTATTCTCTACCTCAATTGTCGGGTTGGTGTTTTTAATTTTACAGGCACTGCAAGCTTTGCATGGAAAGAAGCCTTTTTTAGTAGGTAAAAAATTACTACTGTTAGGAGCTGATGATTTTTTTGTTGCTGTTAATTTAATAGTGGGGGCTATTTTTATCCCGATGGTAGGGGCTTTTTTGTATACAAAAGAGGGAGTTTGTGGGAGGATGTCCCCCAGTATTTTGTCACTGCAGAGGACATTCCAATACCTTTTTACTATTTTCCTAAAGGCGAAGCTTTGATTATTGAATTGTGTTATAATGGGATTTTTTGTTATTGTTTTCTGTTTTTCCAGATTGATGTTTTGTTCCTCCTTTTCTTGTTTTTCTTTAAATATTAAAGATCTATCTGTTTCCCGTATTTGTTCTTGTATTGTTATCAAAGGAGCTTCTTCATATCCCTTAGGATGGTGGCTTCCTTATCATATTGGGTTGTGTCTGTGCAGTTTCTGTGCAGTCTGAGGAACTGGCTTTTAGGTATGTTAGCCAGCTTCGGAGATGGCAGCTGTCCATTCTAATAAAGCTGTTGCTGTCTGTTGGTTTATGATAGGTGGAGGTGGTGATTTGATCATTTAAGATAGAAATGGTGAGGTTCAAAAAATGTACAGTGGTCTGGCTTTATGTGGCTGTAAAATTTAAAAATATTCATTTTTATTAATATCAATTAAAAAGAGTCCAAGCTCTCTACTCCACCTTTCCAAATAAAAACGACATCGTCGATGAACCTCCGCCAGAGGACGAGGTTCGCACCAAGCTGGCCCCCCTGGAAGATAGAAGACTCCTCCCAGAGGCCCACATAGAGATTAGAATAGCTTGGTGCGAACCTCATCCCCATTGCCGTGCCCCACGTCGGATTATAAAAAACATTTTCATATTTAAAAAATTTGTGGTTTAAAATGAATTTAATGCATTCTCCAATATAGTGGATCTGGCCCTCAGGCATGACTCCTTGTTTTTTTTTTAAATGTTCAGATGCCTCTCGTCCTTTGGAATGTTCTATCACTGTATATAGTGACGTGATGTCAAGGGTGCCAATAATATAGTCCTTTTCCCACGTAATTTTTTGTAATAGTTGAAGTATATGTGATGTATCCTTTAGGTATGCTGGAAGCTTTTCTACACACGGTTGTAAATGTGTGTATGTATTTAGACAAGTTGGAGGTAAGACAACCTATTCCGGAAACAATAGGTCTTCCCGGGGGGTTAGGGTCATCCTTGTTGATTTTAGGGATATGGTAGAAGACGGGGATGATGGGATGGTGTGTCATAATAAAATCCCTTTTCTTGTTTGTTTAATATTCCCGCTTGGGTGCCCTCCTCCAATAAATTTATCAGTTGTTCTTTGTATTTGGTGGTTGGGTCCCCCCTGGTGTAATGTTTAAGATTATTGGTGAAAGGATTATTGGGGCTATAGATCATATTGCGTTCGAGTGTGGCAAGATATAGGTTGGCGAAGGTACATGCCACAGGGGTACCCATCGCGGTACCCGTTTTCTGGGTGTACCATGTGCCATCGAACATGAAGCAATTGTTATTAAGCACCATTTCAAGGCCGGTTGTGACAGTCGATATACTCTTTGCTTTTGTCGGCAGCAAGTAGGAACTCCTTCACTGCCTGGACCCCCAAGTCTTGGGGGATCCGGGTGTAGAGACTTTCGACATCTATGGTCGCCATTTTATAAGTGTTTTCCCATTGGAAATCTTCCAGCTGCAGGAGAAAACTGTCCGTGTCTTTAAGGTAAGACGGGATGTAAAATGGGTCGGAGTAGCCAGTCCAGGTAGCTTGACATATGTTCAAGAGGGGCCCCGATCCCTGCCACAATAGGTCTGCCTGGGGGAGAGTCCAAGCTTTTGTGGATTTTGGGCAGAAAATACCATTGTGGCTTGCTGGCACAGGTAGGTATCAGCTTTTCAGCTTTTTTCTGACTTATGATGCCCAATTCCACATTGCTGTGGAGGAAGCTCCGTAGTTTAGACAGAATCTTGGCGGTAGGGTTGCTTTTCAGGGGAAGATAAGTATCTTCATTCTTGAGCTGTCTATTAGCCTCCATGACATAGTACTCCTTCGGCATGACAACTACACTGCCTCCTTTGTCGGCTTTCTTGATCACAAGATCCGGCCTGGAACGTAGCCATTTGAGGGCTTTAAGTTCTTTGTTGGTAAGGTTTTTGGGTGCTGTGCGATAAATCAAGGATTTTACTTCCTTGATGACCTGAGCGTGGAAGATTTCCAGGCTGCTGCCAGGCTGTATTTGTGGTGTGAAGGTTGAAGGGTTGCCGCCGGTGAAGCCATGAATGCAGAGAGTATCTTCTGAAATGGTGTCGATAAGATCCAGAAGGCAGTTGATGTCAGTTTGGGATAGCTTAGAGGGGGCGAACAAACCTAGGGGCCCAATGGTGGTGGGAATTTCCCCTTCCTTAGTGGGTTGTTTGTCAGCAGAAATGTTCTTGTTGGTGGAGAAAAATTTTTTAAGGTTCATCCTGTGGATGCCTTTTAAAGAGATCCACTTCGAATGACACCGGGTCAAATTTAGCTGGTATACAATAGTTCAGACCTTTTAGAGAGTAGTCATACAGTCATCATCCAGCTCTACTGAAGATAAGTTTATGACTGTGGCGGGAGTCACGTTCACTTGCTCCAGGTAACCTGCCTATCGGGTCTTGGATTTGGTTTTGCTGCCTCTGCCCCACCGGATGCGTTTGCCGGCGGGGCTCCTGCATTTTTTGCCTCCTCTGTACATGTATCTGTCTGATCTTCTGTGGGTCTTACATCCTCTGGAGCTCGAATCCATGTCTGAGGTCCAGTAATCTTTGTTCTTGTTTCTGGTTTTATTTTTAGTGAATCTTCTGTTCGGTGTACTTTTCTTATTTTTTTTCTCTGTCCTGTTGCCAAGTGAAGATGCAGTTGTTGTCGTAATCAGATTTGTCTCTTAGAAATGTATCTTTTTTCCGTTCTTTGATATCTGCTTGTATTGGTATTAATTTTTTCTCTAGTTTTTGGAAGAATTGTTGTGCTTGTCCTTCCAGCAGTCTTTTTCTTAGTTCGATCTTGCTTTTAAGTAGTTCAGTAGTTGTGGTATTGTACTCCTCTTCATTTCTTTCGAGTACTAATGCCAGCATTTTGGTTGCGCTTTCTAACTGAATGTTTTTCCATTTTGCTTGAAATTCTGGGTCATGTTGAAATTGAGATGCTTCTCTGAATTGTCTTAGTCCTCTTGGTATCCTATTACAGCTCATGTAAGATTTGAGTGATTTAACGGTCCAGAACAATCGTATCTCCTTTTCAGCAAGGTTGGTGATACGTTGTTCGAGGTTACATGTACTCATAACCTGTGTGTCGTCCTTGAGGTTGTATTCCTCGAAGAACTCCTCCACGTTTTCCTGACCCACGCATAAGGCTTCGGCTGGGTGGCCGGAGTTACTATCTCCTGCTTCATTTACTTCCATGTGGGACATGGTGCATGTATTCCAGCTGCTGCAAGTAATGCAGTTGATCTAGCTGGGGCAGACAGCTATAGTGTGCTCAGTCTTATGGTAGAGAATGTGCAAGATATACTGAGGCAGTAGAGGAAAGGTGAGACTGCACTACCAATGGTCATAGCATGCAGAAAACATATAATGTAAATGGTCCCGTGCAGGAGAAGCAGATTCCGGAGTACAGGGGTGCCAGATGATTGTGAGATAGAGACATCAATGCATGAATCCGAAAGAAAAACTTCACATCTGCACTCACCTGTGTACAACTTCACTTCATTTCATCATCATAAAGAATATACATGCCGGCCTGGTGGGATCGGGAAACAAGGAGCGCAACAGCCGAGGCTGTGCGGGGGGGCGGTGAACAGCTGGTTTCGCGGGTAAAACCGCTTCCTTTGGCCTCACCTGTCGTCAAATCCAGGTGTGCTTATACCTGGTAGAAACTGTGACGTCACGGTGGAGGAGGAGCGCTGAGCACTCGGGTGAAAAAGACAGAAAGCAACCGGGGTTAATGACATAAAAGAGTTTCTTGATTTTGTCAGCTTCCTAAACAATAACAACCATATGAATATGTTCTATACATTGACACCATCGACTTTCTGGATGTTGAAATCCGCATCAGCAACAACCACATCACTACTACTAGCTACAGAAAACAGACAGCCACGAATTCTTACCTACATTTCAACAGCTACCACCCTGCGCATACCAAAAACTCCTTGCCATACAGTCAGCTCCTTCGTCTAAGAAAAATTCACTGCCCAAGCAGAAGAGTTGATTGACAGATTCACCCAAAGAGGCTACCCCAAGAATCTTCTCACATCATCCTTTGAAAAAGTATCTCGGATCCCACGGACTGAACAACTCCATAAAACCTACAAAAAGACCAAATCCAAAAAGATGAATACACAAAAAGACAAGAGGTTTGTGTTCTCTTTTCAGTACAATCCCCTGTCTGAAATTATCAAAGACTCTCTACAAAAATTGGCACATCCTGGAACATGATCCAGTGCTATACGATACTGCCATTAATAAACCACTTGTCACATTCAGACAAAGCACAAGCCTTAAAAATCTGTTGGTCTCATCTACATTTTCTTCTAAAGCCCCCACTGAGACTTGGCGGCACCGAAATCCATATCAGAGAATTCATCAGTTGTCGCTCCGAATGGGTCATCTACGCCCTGATCTGCCCATGCAACTTCTACTACATCGGTTCCACCAAACGCTGTTTATTCTCTAGGTTCAGAGAACACAAAGGTCACTGAAAACTGGCATTGGATCGGCCAGACTTATCGATCATATGCGATCCCACCACAGCAGCAACCCCGATTGTCTCACCTTCTGCGGACTAGAATGAATTCTGACGACCGGCAACATGAAAGAAGCAATCCTCAGACAGCGTGAAGCTGTATGGATCATGCGCACGCATGCGCTCGGCATCCTTGGACTGAACGACCGTCATTAACTTACTGTGTTTCTATAGTTTTTACTTCCACCCATGCTTGTCTATTTGCTGGCTCCCATTCTTTTTCCTCTGCACCCCCTTTTTTTGCATTTTTTGCACCACTTGTAGGTCCTCTTTTTTTTATGTCATTAACCCCGGTTGCTTTCTGTCTTTTTCACCCGAGCGCTCAGCGCTCCTCCTCCACCGTGACGTCAAAGTTTCTACCAGGTATAAGCACACCTGGATGTGACGTCAGGTGAGGCCAGAGGAAGCGGTTTTACCCGTGAAACCAGCTGTTCGCCGCCCACCCGCACAGCCTTGGCTGTTGCGCTCCTTGTTTCCCGATCCCACCAGGCCGGCTTGTATATTCTTTGATGACGAAATAAAGTGAAGTTGTACACAGGTGAGTGCAGTTGTGAAGTTTTTCTTTCGGATTTATGCACTAATAGTTAATAGTCTGTCCATTCTGGTGAAATTACGATCGTTCTTGTGTGCTTCTAAGACATCTGTGATCGCTCGTATTTTGTTGTCCAATTCTTTAAATAAGGCCTCTTTCTTCTCACATAGACGTTGCATCACGTCTATGGAAAATCCATGTAACATGTTCTCCCATTCGGTTACGAAATCATCATTTTTTTAAAGCCGGTTCTGGTCTCAGGTGTAGGCCTCTTGGGACCACATTTTCGTTCATATAGATTCGCATGAACTTCAGGTCGAGATGGTGTTGGATTTCACTCCTCAGGAGCCTCTCGAGCTCTAAGAATGTCTGAATCCGGCATTGCTGTACCAAGGTTGGTTTGAAGAGGATTCTCAGATTCGTTCATAATAGAATTAACCGACAGTTCAATGAGAAGTTCCCTCTCATTGAGCCGGTTTTGACAGTAATCCATGTTTTAGAGGATGTTTGCAATGTTTTCCTATGTTTTGTATCTGATAGTGTGTGGAACTTGTGATGGGTGATGTGAATTGATATCACTGTAATGGATGGTTGTTGGTATAATGCGATTGGTGGTATGAAAACCAAGAAATGGACGTGTGAGCGTGAATGCGGATGATAGATGAATGCCGTGAATGATGTTGATTGGGAAATTGTATACAATATGAAACAGCTGATAAGATGTGTATGATAAAATGATAACCCAGGCGCCTACTTGAATAAAACAAAGGTAGCAATAGCAATATACAAATACAAACAAGGACAAACACAAGATGAAAAAGCAAAAAATGAAATAAAATTGCTAAAACATGCAAACATGCAAAAATAATGCAAATAAAATTGCTAGAACATACAGTAGGTAGCAAAATGCGGTGCTCTAGTCTATGCTAGAACTTGGGGACTGGATATTTGGTCAGAAATGTCTTAGTTTTCTTAATCCCTTAAGGACCCGGGGTTTTTCCATTTTTGCATTTTCGTTTTTTCCTCCTTGCCTTTAAAAAATCATAACTCTTTCAATTTTGCACCTAAAAATCCAAATGATGGCTTATTTTTTGCGCCACCAATTCTACTTTATAATGACATCATTTTGGCGAAACGGAAAAGAGATCATTGTGAGACAAAATTGAAAAAAAAACGCAATTTTGTAACTTTTGGAGGCTTCCGTTTCTACGTAGTAAATTTTTCGGTAAAAATGACACCTTATCATTATTCTGTAGGTCCATACAATTAAAATGATACCCTACTTATATAGATTTGATTTTGTCATACTTCTGGAAAAAATCATAACTACATACAGGAAAATTTATACGTTTAAAATTGTCACCTTCTGACCCCTATAACTTTTTATTTTTCCGCGTATGGGGCAATATGAGGGCTAATTTTTAGCGGTACCATTTTTGCATTGATAGGACTTATTGATCACTTAAAGAGTGACCAAAAATGCACTATTTTGTACTTTGGAATTTATTTGCGTGTACGCCATTGACCGTGCGGTTTGATTAACAATATATTTTTATAATTCGGACATTTGCACATGCAGCGATACCATACATGTTTATTTTTATTTACACAGATTTTTTTTTATGGGAAAACTTTTAATAGGGGAGGGGTTAAATGATCTTTATTGACTTTTTTTGGCAGTGTTGTGGCTCCCATAGGGACCTATAACACTGCACACACTGATCTTATACATTGATCACTGGTTTCTCGTAGGAAACCAGTGATCGATGATTCTGCCGCTTGACTGCTCATGCCTGGATCTCAGCCACTGAGCAGTCATTCGGCGATCGGACAGCGAGGAGGCAGGTAGGGATCCTCCAGCTGTCTTATAAGCTGTTCGGGATGCCGCGATTTCACCGCAGCTATCCCAAACAGCTCCCTGAGCTAACCGGCATGCTTTCACTTTCACTTTGGACGCGGCGTTCAACTTGGAACGCCGCGTCTAAAGGGTTAATAGCGCGCGGCGCGCTATTAGCCACGGGTCCCGGCCGTTGTTAGAGGCCGGGCCCGACCCGCCGTGGCCCCGCGTTGTAGATCGGGAGCGGACTTATGACGTAATGTTACGTCATGGGTCCTGAACAGGTTAAAATTAGAAAAGATAAAAATGAGGGGGGGGGGGGGGGAAATAATACCGCACCACTTGAAAGGTTAATTTTGAGAATGTTCAGTTCCTGACTGAAATGAAAAAAAGTCATGTAGCAAATCAGTCAGATGCCCAAAATGCTGTTGGGACTGGTCCCGCTCGGATCCGTATCCAGAGATAAACTGCTGTAGTCCGACTGTGCAATGTGTCTAGTAGAGGAGAAAAAGAACAGCAGAGCTTGTCATAGGGTAGTAGTCCTAAAAGATGTGGAAATACACGTGCTGATAGGACAATAGGGGCAATCTCGCTCACCTTTCCTGGTTGTGTGCCAGACACAACCACCAGAAACAACATGTAATAACGATGCAGCCACCTCGGTATCAGGAATCCTTTGCTGATCATAGAAGCATGGAGGAAGAAATATAGAAAATGCAAGGTCTTTGGCGCAGTCTGTGGAATGGAATCACAGCAGGTGATATGTAGATTAAAAGTCCATTTATTAAATACCAGAAACAAACGCGTTTTGAGGCCCAGAAAGCCTCTTTATCAATGTTACAAGTGGTATGTTCAGCAATAAAAACAAGGTGCTTTAAATAGGTACAAAGCGCGCCACAATCAGTTAGATGTCAGATGTCTGACGTCAGCCTTCCTCCCAGAAACGCAGGAGGCTGACGTATCGTGTAAACAGTGTCACAACAATTTATTAGCACAATTAGATGTAAGTGCAGTGCAGGGGTCTCTGCCGAGGTCCTGCAGAGTGTGTATGTGATTAACATGGTATAGGCGACTAGCGTCGTGCAGGAGTGGAACTTTGAGCATCCCTAACAACCCGACTCCTGCCTCGCTATGGGTGCGCGCAGCTCACTCAGAGCCGTCAGCTAATCCGGCGCCAGGCAGGAGACTGACCACTCCATCAAGGCATCCTCCTGCATGGTGCATACTCTGCGCCAGTTTAAAAATCAAATCTACGCTGCTTCTTAGTGTGCGGACATCCATGTCTACAGATGAGTCTGTTTATTCGGCATGCGCGAACTTAGCGTCCCTAGCAATCCGACTCCTGCCTCGCTATGGATGAGCGCAGCTCACTCAGAGCTGTCAGCAATCCCAGCGCCAGGCAGGAGACGGATTGCTACTCCATTCAGGCATCCTGCATGGCGCTAGTCGCCTATACTATGTTAATCACATACACAATCTGCAGGACCTCGGCAGAGGCCCCTGCACTGCATTTACATCTAATTGTGCTAATAAATTGTTGTGACACTGTTTACACGATATGTCAGTCTCCTGCGTTTCTGGGAGGAAGGCTGACGTCAGACATCCGACATCTAACTGATTGTGGCGCCCTTTTTACCTATTTAAAGCACCTTGTTTTTATTGCTGTACATACCACTTATAACATTGATAAAGAGGCTTTCTGGGCCTCAAAACGCGTTTGTTTCTGGTATTTAATAAATGGACTTTTAATCTACATATCACCTGCTGTGATTCCATTCCACAGACTGCGACAAAAACCTTGCATTTTCTACATTTCTTCCTCCATGCTTGTATGATCGGCAAAGGATTCCTGATACCGAGGTGGCTGCACCGTTATTACATGCTGTTACTGGTGGTTGTGTCTGGCACACAACCAGGAAAGGTGAGCGAGATTGCCCCTACATGTGTATTTCCACATCTTTTAGGACTACTACCCTATGAGAAGCTCTGCTGTTCTTTTTCTCCTCTACTAGACATAAGTATATTTATGTGACATTCCGGCGGTGCTATATCACCAACAAATAAATAAAACGCATTATACTCATTTGTCAGCATATTTTAGGCACAGGTTTATAGAGAATGGCACTATATTTCAGAGTTTGGAGTAATACATATAAAGTGGCAATAAATAGCAGCTTCAGTATATATTAGCAGCAGCATGGCATACATAAAAAAGGGGGTATAAATTAATTAAATATGAGCAACATAGTATACATAAACCAGGGATATAAATAATTACTTATGGGTATAAGGCAGCATACCATCAATAGACACGGGGTATAAATAATTATGGGCAATGCATACATATATCTATATATGTTGGAAATAAATAGACATAAAGGGACATAAAAAGGGGGGGGGGAGCATGAATAGAGAGATTACATGGATAAATAAATATTATATATAATATGTATGTACAATAAGTAATAAATATATATGATAGTAAATATATAGAAGTGAATATTATCAATCACATTGCCCAAATGGTATTCCAATTCATAATCTGGATTGGAGGGAGCAATAATAAGAAACATAAAAGTAACATGATATAATCATATGATAATATTAACCCCTTAAGGACCACGGGTTTTTCCATTTTTGCACTTTAATTTTAACTAGAGATTTAACTAGAGATGAGCGAACTTTTCAAAAATTCGATTTGGCCAATTCGCTGAATTTTCCGATAGTTTGTTTCGTTCCGAATTTTTTTGCGGCTAATCTATATTAAAAAAAGGCTATTTCTAGCCTACATACAGCCTCTATAGGGGTATAGAACACTTTGCTGTGTTCTAAAACGCATATGGAGCATGCTGGGTTAGGGAAATACTGTTATTCAGAATAACATGCAGATTACCGGCATCGCTCTTAGAATCACTGCCGCACAGCAGCACAATGACAGAGCCTGGTGGTGGCATCATTGTCAGGAAACCATATAGTGACTGAATGACAGCGTGGCGGTGTTGGCAGCATGAGGAGACCATATAGTGGCTGAATGACACAGCATGGACATGTTGGTAGCATGAGGACACCATATAGTGGCTGACTGGCACAGCGTGGAGGAGTTGGCAGCATGAGGAGACCATATAGTGGATGAATGGCACAGCCCGGAGTTGCCAGCAGCATGAGTAGGCACTAGGCCTTCACAATCCCTAAGATTAAGGGTACGTTCCCACACGGCGTATACGGTGTGTATTTGACGTTGCGTATTTATTTTGAAAAATACGTTGCGTATTTTTGTGCCATTGACTTCAATGGGATGTGAAATGCGCTGCCTATTTTTTCATGCGCAGAAACATTTATTTGCGTATTTTGTGCGTATTTTTATTTTTGTCCGCCTGAATAAAGATAAGTTTGGCTCCGCCTTTCTTTCTGGAGTCCCGTTCGTTTCCGGGTCAAGCTTTTTGCACAGCAAGCATGGCCTACTGCCGGATGGACATGAATGTGACGCAGCTAATTGGATTGGTTAGTACAAACGATATATGTGCCTTTATTAGCATAGTGTGATGTAATTGAGGAGATTGCCTGGGCGTTTGGTGTGCTTAATTAGTGCACAACTTTGGCGCGAAAACAGCGCATGGGCTAAACCGCATGTATTTCGTGTAGTGTTGGACATAGTGATGCGAGGGGGTGTTTTCTGCATGATATGTGAGATTTTCATGTGTTTGACCTAGTTATTGTAATGTTGTTGTTCCTCTTTGTTTTATTTTTTATTTTTTTTTGGGGGGGGGGGGGTTCTAAAATGATTGCCTGTATTATTGGTGCTAGGTGGAAAAGAATCCCTGTTTTTGGGACTTGCTACACCCTGACTATATGAATAAAAATGTCAAGAAAGAGGTGTGGGTTCGTATTTTTGTGAAATGTATCCTGACTGGGATGAGAAGGCGCGTGGTTTACGGAATAAAATTGGTATGTTTTTTTTTTTTTTTGTGGTAGTATTCTATATGGTGGAGATGTCTCAAAACCTGCACATAGGATAACTTGTGCAGTTGCCTTTAGCAACCAAATGTTTTTTTTTTATCCAATAATGCATTATTTTTATTAATGCTAAATATATGATTGGTTGTTAGGGGAAGCTGGGCAAGTTTAGCTGTGCTCTGTTTATGATGAATGTCCTTATCTCTCTCTCTCTCTGTGTATGTGTGTGTGTATGTATGTATGTTCCAGCATCACGTCCAAATGGCTAAAGATATTAACATGAAACTTTGCACACGTTACTTATGTCATCAACAAACCTAGGATAGGTGATTTAACCCTTACTCACCCCCATTGGCCAGGGGCGGGGTTTCTGTTTAAAGTCAATGGGAAACATATGATACCGCATATCTTCCAAACGGCTGGAGATATTTCCATAATACTTGGTCACATGTTACTTATATGTCCACTTAAAATATAGGATAGTTAATTTAACCCTTAAGTACCCCCATTTGTGAGTGTCTGGGTTTTTGTTTAAAGTCCCATGCAAATCAATGGGAAATGTATGTTCCCACATAACTTCTGTACGGCTGGAGATATTTCAATACCTGGTCACATATTACAGGTCGGCCAATGCGGCTAGTATATACATATATATAGAGAGAGAGAGAGAGAGAGAGAATCTAACTTTCTATCTCTCTACTTGTCTCTATATTGATATGTATATATAGATGTATATAGAGTTCTCTCTCTTTTTATCTCTATCTATTTCTCTCTCTGTCTCTCTCTCTATATATATATATAGATAGAGATATATATATAAAATATTTTTTCCCGATATATATATATATCTTGCGCTTTCTCTCTCTATATATATTTATATATATTTAAAATATATATATATATACATATATATATATATATATATATATATATATATATATATCGTATTTATCGGGGTATACCACGCACCCTCATTTTACCAAGGATATTTGGGTAAAAAAAAGTTTTTTACCCAAATATCCATGGTAAAATGAGGGTGCGTGTATACCCCGATATACCCCCAGGAAAGGCAGGGGGAGAGCTCGTCGCTGCCCGCTTCTCTCCCCCTGCCTTTCCTGGGGTCTAGAGCGCTGCTGCCGGCTCTTCTCTCCCCCTAGCAATCGGCGTCGCTGCCCGTTCTGTCCCCCTGACTATCGGTGCCGGCGCCCCATTGCCGGCGCCGATAGCCAGGGGGAGAGAAGGGGCAGCGGCACCGATTGCCGACGCCGCTGCCGCGTTGCCTCCCCCCATCCCCGGTGGCATAATTACCTGGTTCGGGTCCGCTCTGCTGCAGGCCTCCGGCGTGCGTCCCCGGCGTCGTTGCTATGCGCTGCACGGCGCGGCGCATGACGTCAGTGCGCCGCGCCGTGCATAGCAACGACGCCGGGGACGCACGCCGGAGGCCTGCAGCAGCGCGGATCCGACCCAGGTAATTATGCCACCGGGGATGGGGGGAGGTAACGGGGCAGCGGCGCCGGCAATGGGTGCCGCTGCCCCTTCTCTCCCCCTGGCTATCGGCGCCGGCACCGATAGTCAGGGGGACAGAACGGGCAGTGGTGCCGATAGCTAGGGGGAGAGAAGGGGCAGCGGCACCGATTGCCGACGCCGCTGCCGCGTTGCCTCCCCCCATCCCCGGTGGCATAATTACCTGGTTCGGGTCCGCTCTGCTGCAGGCCTCCGGCGTGCGTCCCCGGCGTCGTTGCTATGCGCTGCACGGCGCGGCGCATGACGTCAGTGCGCCGCGCCGTGCATAGCAACGACGCCGGGGACGCACGCCGGAGGCCTGCAGCAGCGCGGATCCGACCCAGGTAATTATGCCACCGGGGATGGGGGGAGGCAACGGGGCAGCGGCGCCGGCAATGGGTGCCGCTGCCCCTTCTCTCCCCCTGGCTATCGGCGCCGGCACCGATAGTCAGGGGGACAGAACGGGCAGTGGTGCCGATAGCTAGGGGGAGAGAAGGGCCGGCAGCAGCGCTCTAGACCCCAGGGAAGGCAGGGGGAGAGAAGCGGGCAGCGACGGCCTCTCTCCCCCTGCCTTTCCTGGGAGTGTATCGGCGTATAACACGCACATAGACTTTAGGCTAAAAATTTTAGCCTAAAAAGTGCGTGTTATACGCCGATAAATACGGTATATATATATATTGCATATGGATTAAAGCTACCACTATTTTTTCACCTATTTTGTGTGCTCCAACCGCTTTTTGTTCTCTCTCTCTCTCCCTATGTATATATATATATATATATATATATATATATATATTAAATTAGAGAATTGCATTTGTAGGTGAAGATGTTAAAAACGGTTGGCGGTCTTTGAGGGACCAGTTTCGACACTATGAAAATGCTAAAGAACAGAGTGGTTCATCCCCTGTCAGTTGCAGACGCTTTGCCTACTATGAGTCCCTGTTATTTTTACGCTCTGGAAGAGAGCTTCGGCCGTAAGTTTTTCTTTTTGTTTTTTTTTTTAAACACTTACATCACTTGTCGTCTTTATCAGTAGGTAAATTTTGGTTAATGGACTTTTAGTTATCTAGCGTGCACAATTTTTAATTGCACATATTTTTTTGGTTTGGGGGTTTGTGTTAGATTTTAAACATGTGCCAACAATTAAAATAATTTCAAATGTTCTCATTTTAGATCTAGTGGTAATGTTGGTGATACCAATCAATCTGAAGATGAAGAAACCATTACCCTAGACTCTTCACCATCCATGATTAATACAGAAGATGACCCTCCTTTTGGAAAGCAAGCAAGCGGCTTAGGGTGGCCCTTCAACTAGCCATATTTGGGCAAATTTGCATAGAGGCAGACACCAATCACGTGAAGGGGGTTTCAATGTTAACAGGCAAAATTTTGAGTTTGAGGCTCTGTCTCTGCTGCAGAGAGTTGAAAAGGAGGATGAGTGGGACTATTTGGCATGTACCTTGGCTTCTCGCCTTCGTAAGCTGCCAGTTGGCCGCCAGTGGCACTGTGTTCCTATTCTGTTTGAAGTAGTTGAAATTTTTAATTCCCCTAATCCGATTCCCAATAACAGAGCTAAATAAGCTTAAACAAAGTAGATGCCAGTCAATTCACTCTGCACCCCATGTAGCCCCACAATCAAGTGCCACTCTTTCCTCCTCTGAGGATCAACCTCACATGTGGTCCCAGCCTTCTTCCTGCCCAGCCTCAATAAGAGAACAGTCTCGTGTATATTTAAATTTAGGCAGATGTTCTAGTTTTCGCCAAATGTTGGACCAAATGTCCCCCAGATTCTGACCACTTACCTGCTTTTTCATACTGTCCAACAAATCGGTCAAGTTCTCAGCCATCAGACAATGTTACATCACCTGATGCTTCGCCACCAGTATATCAGGCATTGTAGCGACAATGATTATTTTTTTATATGGCTTTTCAGTTTGAAATTACATGACAATGTGTAATTTGTGGTTACGTAGCACAGGTATGTTTTTGGCATTTTCACTAATTATTAGGGCCCCTAGACATGCAGCAATGTTTGAGAAATATTCTGAAAATTTTGCTACAGAAAAGTGAGCTGTGTTGGTGCATGGTTTTTCTTAAAAACAGCAGTTAGTGGATATATGTAGGCCAAAATAAGGAAACATATTCCTTTTTTTTATACACAAATTGTGGGCCATGCTTGCCAAATGAATAAGTTGTGTGATAAGTGAGGTTTTTTGTTTAGCTAGGCACACTGTCATTCCTGTGGCAATTTCTAAAAAATTAGCAGGATTGTTTTTTTTATTTGTTTTTAATTAAAAAAAATAAATTTGGAGGTCCATTGTGACTTTGGCTTGTTTGTTGAGCCGTTGTTTTATTTCTAAAATGGTTATTTGGGGCCAAATGTGGGGTTACATGAGATGGAGAGTGCTTGTGGCTATTTCATATATGTTAATGGTTAACTTTGTGTGTTAACATGGTTGGTACAGTAAGGTAATTTATTCTTTTTCAAGTTATGGTACTGTGATGCCTGTGATCCAATTTTTAATTTGAAAAAGAGATTTTGGATGGTAGTGTCTTTTTATGCCTTTTGTCACACACAAATCTTAATAGTGGCACAAGTTGGCAGTGACACAAGACCCTTAGTGTTAGACCAAAAAAATTGTATTTTGCCCATAATGTTTGGGCATTTTACATGTTTGATTGGGTTAATCTGTTAGAAACCACACAATTGTACTTTCGTGTGTATGTTGCTAAGAAAAAGGGAGGCATTGTTGAAAACCAAACAGGTAGCCAATGTTTGAATTGATTTGTAATGCTGTTAGGAGACAACACATTTGAACAAAATATGCCTTCATTAGTGATAACACACACAATATCACCTTTTAAAATCCTACAAAAAGGGGGATTTTGTCAGTGTAGGCTTACATTACGCGACCACATTTTCCCTGAAGATTATTTATAAATATAGTGTTGGGTAAATAGTTGATTTCCTTATTTGATGGCTTTGCACGTCTAAGAAAATGAGGATCCAACCAAAAAAGGCTAGTGGATGAGATGTGTGATTGTATATTTGTCACCGCTGAGACCCAACGCAAACTCTACAGCAGCACCATTAACATATAGTGCTGGGAGTTAGCTATGACAATGTTGATGATAAGGCACGATGCATGTGTCATATGATCATGACAACATGCACCTGCACAATCATTAGGTCATGCCTTGCACACTCAAAAGGTATTCTATTTGAGTGTGCATGACAGACTTAACACCCCCTCACATAGGCTGACATTGAGTGGTTTGTTTGGTGATGTCATGATCCTAGGTCCCCTGCATCGATATACAACAGGCACATAACAATGCTTGGTACGTGCGCTTGATGGTAGAGGTGCTGAATTTGAGTTTGCTCTTGCTCACAATGTAAAGACACCTGCATTGAGTCATCTTAGCCCACATGTTTTGTCGATATTTGAACATGGGTACGACCAAAGTGACCCTTTCATTTATTTATGTTAAGATGTGTATGTCAATTTGTATTTGACTCTCTTTACTTGTATGTAATATTTATGATTGCACTTTATGACCTCAGTCCATGTTAAAATTGAGAGTATTGTTATATTTTTCTTAAAAGAAAATTATTTAACAACTCAAAATTTTGGAAATTTAGTAATTATGTTTGGTAATGTCGTATATGTTTGTTACAAATTTAAAGATTTAATTTTTAATGGAAGGTAAAAATGAAAGTTAAAAAAATGTAAAGCAGATATTGGCGAAAAAGTATTTTGCCAGCAACACAGTACATAATACATATTTTGTTACCAAGCAATTAAATGAACATACTTTTTACTATATATTAACAAAAATATCATTAGAGCATGTGTAAAATATAGCAAATTAACATTTTACATTTTAACAACATAATTAAACAAGAAGTACACATTTTGGCATTGTTACAAAAAAAAGAAAAAAAAAACCATCAGGTAACACACGGAAATAATGATCCTATAGGGGGAATTTCACACTTTAGACACCTTGGCAAGAGTGTTCTTCACACAGTTTATTATCATCTTGCCTTTAGACTTTTCAAACACTATTAGCTTGTCCTGGATTCCATCACCCTGGTTTGCTCACCACCGGCACAGGAGTATTGCCAGGGCACGGCACCTTGTGGACTAATAAAATAGTCAGCAAAGAAATCCCGAATCTGCGTTCCGCTGGGGTTAGGTTGAGAACCCCAGTTGATGTGTTTGAAGGCTTGATGGTGGCATCAACACGTCTCCATCGTGGATGTTATTGCGATTGAAGTTGTGAAGCACACAGCAAGCCTTCACCACAATATCAACTGTGTTCACGTCCAAACGGATTGCAGTATTCAGGACCCTCCACTGACTAGTCATTATTCAAAAGGCGCATTCCACAACTCTACGTGCCCGTGCCAGCCTATAATTAAAAATCCTCCGGCGAGCATCAAGTTCTCTTCGGGCATATGGGCGCAGCAGGTTGGGCAATAATGGAAAAGCCTCATCCGATACCATCACAAAGGGAACATGAACTGTGGAACCCGGAAGAGGTCTGGCAGCTGGGAGCGTGACACAATCTCGAAGAATTTGCCTACCAATTGCTGATACTTGCAGCACCCGAGAATCTCCACTACTGCCATAGTTGCCAACATCAATGGCAACAAATCGAGAGTGTGCATCAGCCACCGCCATCAGGACAATCGAAAAATATTTTTTATAGTTATAAAAGCGAGTGCCTGAGTGCGGTGGCTGTTGCACCCTGATATGTTTGCCATCAACTGCACCTATGCAGTTTGGAAAATTGGCTACAGTTTGAAAGCCTGCTGCAACCTGTAACCAAATCTCCTCGGATGGGCACGGCATCTCAGTGGGCTGCAATTTCTGCCAGATCACGCTGCATGTACTCCTTATAATTCTGGAGATGGTCGAAACACCAACCCTGAATTGAAGGTGCAGGGATGCATAGCTCTCTCCTGTGGCTAAAAATCTGAAAAACAAAAAGAGAAATAATTAGTAAGCGAATCACCATTTCTTCTTCTTTGTAAACATAGTGTAAGCAAACACATTTTAAAACATCAATAAAGAATAATGGTCCCTCATAGACTTACAATTAATATATGCAACATTCTACAATTAAATTACATAAGAGGTTATGGCCAAATTGTGCAATGATTGCCAACCACACACACCTTAACTAAACAATGTATAATGTATTTACTGTCTAAAAACAAAGAGGACTTACCGCAAGGTGATGAGCAAACGATCCTCTGGTGAAATTGGCTTCCGCATACAGGTAGTGGTCATAGTCAAATCAGCTTTGATAAATTCAAAAAGTTGATCAAACATCGACATAGAAAGTCGGCAATAATTTAGAAATTTAACCTCATCCCTTGAATGTAAAAAATAATAATTACTCCATGGTTTAATGAGCAGAAAACAAACAAACAATATACAATGAGTGGTTAAAAATATACACCTTCTCAAATCTTGAACCACCACTGAAAGAAAACCTTTGGACGAGCGATCCTGAAGGAATGGATGCACCCAGAATCGTCATCTACGGGGCTCCTAGTATGTAAGGAAGGCAAATCAAGGAAAGATAAAGAATGAACAGACACATATTGCCATAGGATGTTACGCAAGGTACAAAAATCCAAATTAAGCCTAAACAAAATTTAAAAATAAATGGTCTAAACATCTACATTTTCAGACAAGGTACAAAAAGGGCCACAGGAGAAGCAGAATCAGCTCAAAAATTCACTCCACAGCGACACACTACCTGACAGCGAAAGAGGTTGAATCACATAGCACTGTAGTCATACAGGAATAAACTATTCAAAATGTTCAATGCACAATTTGAGGTAAACAACAAAACACATTTTCTGAAAGGATTAACATTGACATATCAAGTTAAAAAGACAAAAAAAAAATTTTCAAAAAAATTTGGAATAACACATTAACACACCAGAGTACCACTTTTTATTAAGCTACTCGGTATGATAAAACACTGTTCCATGAACAAGCATATTTGAGACACCATATAGCGGCATAATTGAATAAAAATAAAAAAAAATTCAATAAAAGGTTGCTATGGGCAACAATGCAACTTCTTAAGAGGACAGTTTGTAAAAAACCACCACCATTCTGCAAAGGTTCAATATCGAAGAAATAAGTGTAAATACAATGCGGAACTTCCTGTCACACACAAGAATTCATTAGACAAAAACACAGGCAATTAAGGAATAATATGACATTTACCGGATTTGGCTGGCGCAGTCGGCAAATAATCATGATAATTAACATGACAAACACCCTCAAGTATGGCCGGCGCAAACGTAATGGTCCACTACCAGGCATGGTACAGACTTTCACCAAAGCACAGAACAACTGGCTCAAAAAGACAAGGAAAATCATTGATTGCTTTAATTGGGAAAAGCTGAGTACTTTCCCACCTTTTTTAGGAATGAAAGGTCAGGAGAACAAGACTTTATTGTTCACAGGCAAGTACAAGGTTATTTGCGTCATGCGACTTAGCTGCGTTAAATACACATCTGCATAAAATACGCAGATGCGTAAAAATTTGCATAAAACGCAAGTGCGAAAAATTCATAAACATTGCGTATTTACCTGCGTAAAACACGCACCGTATACGCCATGTGGGAACGTACCCTAAAAGATGAATTAAGAAATTTTAACCGAAGATTTTGGATAGCGGGTGCTACCTATGAGAAAATTTGAAATTCCCAGACCCAGGCCCAACAGCGGCATCAGTAACCCATATATTGCCTGAATGACACAGCCTGGAGTTGGCTGATGCACAAGTACACAGCAGGGCTTCACAATCCCCCCCAAAAAGCACCACAATTTTAGAAATTTTTGAAAAAGATTTTGGATAGCGGGTGAAATGTGAAATGTGAAATTCCCAGGCCCAGCAGCGCCATCATTTTTTGATTTGAAATTTAAAACAACCTTTGCGTGTCCCGGACCCTAGCGTGTGGGTACGAAGGACCAAATCCAACAAGCCCCCACAGGGCTCATGTGGCCGTGAGATTTAGGTGCAACGTCTCCATTGCCCTGACCGGCCATTGTTTCCAAGACTTCTCGCCAAGGCAAACCATGTGAAGAACAATGACACCGCCGTGACCTGCACACATGGTATGCTGAAGGGCCACTGAGACTTGTCCAGGCAGTGGAGGCTTAAGACACAGTGGAGGATGTGGAGGCGGAGTAGCACACTGTCGCAGGACCAACGGGCTGACAGAGTGTAGCAGGAAGCAGCATTGAGTACACACCAGGGCTTCAGAATCCCAAAGAAAAAACAAACATTTTAAAAATAATTTTAAGAATATTTAGGACAGCTGGTGCTACCTATATATTGCCTGAATGACACAGCCTGGAGTTGGCTGATGCATGAGTACACACTAGGGCTTCACAATCCCTCCCAAAAAATACAACAATTGTAGAAATTTATGAAGAAGACTTTTGGATAGCCGGTGCTACCTATGAGAAAATTTGAAATTCCCAGACCCAGGCCCAGCAGCACTATCATTAAACCATACATTGCATGAGTACGCACTAAATTTGAAATTTAAATCAAAATTTGTGTCCCGGACCCCGCCGTGTGGGTACAAAGGACCTAATCTCACAAGCACCCACAGGGCTCATGTGGCCATAAGATGTAGGCGCAACGTCTCCATAGCCCTGACCGGCCATTTTTGGTTTTTGTACCTTTGTTTCAGAACAAGCGCATATCCAAGAGTCCAGAAGACTCTATAATGCAGGACGGTGGACCACCAAAAGACATTCTTCTATAAAATAATTTTTTATGAAATAAAGAAGCAGAGTTCATCCCTCTGCGTATTTTTTGTTGAAAATTTTACTTTAAAAAATCACACGCAACAATCGTTCAATGGTGTAATGGTTATTATTGTGATAATTATCAGAAAATTTGAAAAAAACACTACCCAAGAGTGTTTAATAACCCTATTCATTGCACCATAAATGTTGAAATTTAAATTAAGCATGTATGTATTTCAAAAATCCTAAAATTAAAGGCCCAAGCCCAGACGCATCATGAAGTCAAGTAGTTCCTGAAAGACACAGGAGCAGTCAGGAGTAGGCATCAGCAGTACCCAAGAGGCTTTAATAACCCCTTACATTGCACGAGCAATAACAAGTGTGTTATGCCCTCAGATGTCCGGGGCTGCACGCGCGCTACGCTGAACGGACCAGCGTGTGAATCTTTCACCGACAGATGAACCCTGTTCGCGATAGGGATCAGGGATTGCAATTATTTGCCAGGAAAGAAGAATCACAACTAAGAGCGGGTCATAAGCTCGGGTTCATTAAGTCCCTGCCCTTTGTACACACCGCATGTCTCTACTACCGATTGGATGGTTTAATGAGGGCCTCGGATCGGCCCCGGCGGGGTAGGAGAAGGCCCTAGCAGAGCGCCGAGAATTTAAAGATCATAGTTGAAATTTGCATTAAGCATGTATTAGCTACTGCTAAACTTCTCAAAATTGAAGGCCCAAGGCCTGAGGCATCAGGGAGGCAATTATTTCCTGAAAGACACAGAATGAGTCAGGAGCAGTACCCAAGAGGGTTTCATAACCAACCCCTTACATTTAAAGATCAATGTTGAAATTTGCATTAAGCATGTATTTAGCTACCGCAAAACATCCAAAAATTGAAGGCCCAAGGCCTGAGGGCAGGGAGGAAAGTAGTTCCTGAAAGACACAGAATGAGTATGGAGCAGGCATTCGCAGTACCCAAGAGGGTTTCATAACCACTTACATTTAAAGATCAATGTTGACATTTGCATTAAGCATATATTTAGCTACTGCTAAACATCCAAAAATTAAAGGCCCAAGGCCAGAAGCATCAGTGAGTCAAGTAGTTCCTGAAAGACACAGGATGAGCAAGGAGCAGGCAATCGCAGTACCAAAGAGGGTTTCATAACCCTAATTGATAACCCAAGAGGGTTTCATAACCAACCATAATTGGGAAATGTTGGTGTAGCAGCATGGTCAATCTACTCTGAGGCATCTGGCATTGGTGGCTGGAAATCCTGGCTGATCCATCCCCGATTCATCCTGACAAACGTCATTCTCTCCACATTTTTAGCGGACAGACGAGTTCGCCTTGGGGTGACTATGGCCCCGGCCGCAATAAACACCCGCTCTGATGGCACACTACTGGCCGGGCAGGACAGCTTTTCCAGGGCAAACTCTGCTAGTTGTGGCCATAAATCAAGTTTGGCTGTCCAGAAGTCCAGCGGATCTTCAATGGTTGTTGGCATGGCCATGTCAAGGTATGCCACCACCTGCTGGTTCAGGTCCTGCTCCATGTCTACCTGCTGCTGATGAGTTGCTTCACTATGCGAGTGAAGAAAGCTACTCATCAGCGACTGTAGACTCAGGCTTCTGCTGATTGAGCTGGTACTGCTCATCCCACCCCTCCACTCCCCAGCAGCCATGGCAGTGGAAGGTGAGCGCAGAGGGCCCCCCGAGCCAGACCTGCGAGTGGATGGACCATCAGCCAACTGACTACGTAGAATCTCTCTGTAGTAGGTCAGTTTGTCCTCCCTCTCAATGGGTGTAAAAAAGGCCCCCATTTTGGGACGGTAGCGAGGGTCTAATAAGGTGGAGATCCAGAAGTCATCCCGTTGACGAATTTTGACACTTCGGGGGTCACTACGCAAGCAACTGAGCATGCATCGTGCCATTTGCACCAGTGACTCGGAGGGACTACCTGCCTCCATCTCCACTGCATACTGCCACGGTGTGTCTGGGTCCTCTGTCTCAACTTTCTCATAACCCTCCTGCTCCTCCTCTCCTGTCCGAAGACTAGAAACACCGGCCATCTCATCCAACCTAAACTGTGCTCCGCTCTGCCCCTCATCATCCTCCTCCTCCAGTTCAGCCCCCACAGGGCTCATGTAGCCTTGAGATGTAGGCGCAATGTCTCCATTGCCGTGACCAGCCATGGTTTCAATCATTTGTTGTAGGAAATGTAGGAGTGGAATTACGTCATTCATGGCATAATTCAGGCGACTCACAAATAATGTGGCTTCCTCAAAGGGCCTCAGCAAATGGCAGGTGTCACGTATGAGCTGCCACTGGTTCACATTGAAGTTACACAGGGGAGTACTCCTATCTGCTTGGATCATCAAGAAATCGGTGATGGCTTTTCTTTGTTCGTATAGTCTGTTCAACTTATGGAGGGTGGAATTCCAACGTATGGCAACGTCACAAATAAGACTATGTTGTGGGATACCATTCTGATGCTGCAGCTCAAGGGAGGTGTGCTTGGCGGTGTACGAGTTGCTGAAGTGCATGCACAGTTTCCTTGCCATTTTCAGGATGTTTTGCAAATGGGGTGAAGACTTGAGTAAGTGTTTGACAACCAGATTCAACACGTGTGCCATGCAGGGCGCATGTTTCACACTTCCTTGTCGCAGCGCGGACACAATGTTCTTCCCGTTGTCTGTCACCATGGTTCCCATTTCCAGATTTCGTGGAGTAAGCCATACTTGGATTTCTTTACGAATGAACTTTAGCAGTTCCTCCCCTGTGTGACTCTGTTCGCCAAGGCAAATCATGTGAAGAACAGCTTGACACCGCCGTGCCCTACACACATGGTACGAGGAATGGCCACCGAGATTTGGATGTGCAGTGGAGGCTGAGGACATGGTGGAGCATGAGGAGGAGGCGGCGCACACTGTAACAGGACAAACTGCCTGGGAGCGAGAGCGTGGAGTAGGAAGCGTTGTGACAAGTCCAAGTTGCTGTTATGGCTGTGCAGGAACCACATTTACCCAGTGAGCCGTAAGAAACAAGTATTGTCCCTGCCCATAGTTACAGCTTCACACGTCGGCGCTGCCGTGTACTTTTGATCACACCGACAGGCTCAAGGACTGGCCCACCTTCTCTTGTACAAACTTATGCAGGGCTGGTACTGCCTTCTTCGCAAAGAAATTACGGCTTGGAACTCTCCACCTCGGCTCGGCACAAGCCATCAATTCTCTGAAAGGTGCAGAGTCCACCGCTTGAAAAGGGAGGGACTGCAACACCAGCAACTTGGACAGGAGCACATTCAACTTCTGCGCCGTTGGATGAGTGGGCGCATACTGTTGTCTCTTGGAGATGGCTTCGCCGATGGATTGTTGGCGGAATGGCTGACTAAAAGCAGGAGAAGCAGGAGCGACAGAAGGAGGGTTTGACACAGCTCCCTTCGGCTGAGGTGGTGGAGCCTTGGCTGGATGAAGGAGGGAGCGGATGGCCACTGGGTGATGCAGCAGGCTGGACCACTACATTGGAGCCACAGTTCTCCCAGGCCGCTTTATGGTGGCGAAGCATGTGGTGCCGACATTGGGACCCTGGCCACGCTTCACCTTCTGCCGACAGATCTTGCATGTGGCTACGTGAACCTCCTCCGGATGCCTTATGAAAAACTTCCACACCGCCGAGTAGCTGATTTTCCCACCCGCAGTCCGCACTAATTGACTGCTACTGGCGTCGTCTCCAGGAACCCCTGTTCCACTACCTCCCGGAAAGGTAGGCTGCCGCGAAGCAGGTGGTCTCCCCCGGGCACGTTTGGCTCCTGAATTTCCACTACTGCCACCACGCTGACTGCCAACCGTGCTACCGCCTTGCTGCCTCAAGGGCAACCTGCAACACTCTCCTCCTGATGATGATGATGAAGCCCTTCTGCACCCGGCTCCCAATTGCGATCGGCTTCATCATCATCAACAGTTGTGTGCACTTCACTGATGTCCTCCTCAGGTTCCCCAACAGTGTCTGCTTCAGGACCCTGAACACTTGCAACACCGCCTCCCACGTCACTCTCCGCATCACTACTTGGCTGCCTAGCGGAGCAAGCAGCGCATGTCTCCTCCCCTTCTTGGCTGTCCAGTAGCTGCTGACTGTCCTCTATTGGATCGTCCTCAGTAAATAGTGGAGCTGAACCCACAGCATAAGATGCTTCTTTAGGAGAGGGAACAGCATAGGGCAAAGGCAATGGGAGGACACGGACTGCTCCCGGGCCATGCCAACTGAGGGTTGTGTCTGAGGAACCCACCGACTGTTGACTGCAGGTGTCAGATGTCACTTGTAATGATGTGGATGAGCGTGTTAACCAATCGACAACGGCAGATGGGTTGCTGGTGGGGACATGACCGCTGGCTGATAACGGGAGCTCAGGCCTCTTGCTGCGACTCCTGCTGCCACTCGCCCCAAGTCTGCTGCCAACTCTGCCTGAAGTATTTAGGCCTCTACCACTCCTCTGTGCACGTCCTGGCACTTCTCTGCCTGACATACTTAGTGCGTATATGAGGGTATTACAATACGCTACACTACTCTTTAAACAGTATTTGTCTAGAACAGCAGCAGGTGATTACTTACGGCTGTCCTTTCACAGTATGTAGGCCCTTGACAGATTAACAGGTAGTAAAAGGTACAATACTTGGATGGACCTATGCGGTATGCACTGATGAGGGCAGTAATATGCATAACTATACGCAGAAAAAAACTCTATTTTTGTAAAACACCAGCCGGTGGATACAATTGTTTGGACTTTGACGGTATAAATGCAACAAGAAAAAAGAAGCGTATAGCGACCAAGTAAATGATGCAAAAGTAATTTTATTAAACACACATGCTCCAAGATGACAAACATTTAAAATCACATAAAAATCGGAAAAAGGTGCAAGAGGATCGACTAAAATGGAGGCTACACGCATAAGAATCAGCCTAATAGCTGAAAAGCAGCTGAATCAAGACATCAAACATAGTACCGCACTAGTCAGTAAAGTGCATAAGTGCATGGCAATGGTAATAGTACGATGGTTGCTATTCAACAGAGCATACGGTACCAACAAGCGTATATATCAAGTATAATGCTAAAAGTGCTAGAAAGAGATGCAAAGGTAAATTACCACAGTGGGATAAGTTACAAGCGTGTGCCTCCACCACCCGACGTTTCGCTGAGGAGCTTCTTCCGGGGTGTGGTCATGGAGTGCACAGCCCTCTCTAATATATGGGTGAGTACCCAATCACCGGCAGACACCTCAGTCAGCTGACCAAGATGACTAAAACATAGGAAATAACAATCATTGGTGGAAGAGGAGGAAGATGCCCTGTGGACCAGCCCCCCACCTTCACATAACCCCGACGTGGGGAGTAAAACACTCCCACTGGTTATCAGGATGTGAGATGCCCTTATCTCACTACAGGTCCTGGGCCAGACTCATATCCCTGTCGGCATATCTGAGGCCTAGTATGGGTAATCACGAGCGCCAAGGGGAGAGATGACAGCAGCTAACATGCACCATCCCACCCAAGACACTCAGCCCCCGTCACAGGGAAGTAAGCGTTAGTATAGAGCCGGGAGCGTTACGCCCCCTGAGCGCGACAACGTCATCGCGCACAGAGCGAACGGCGCCGCCATGGCAACCAAAGACGCAGCGCCGGACCACCTCTATTGGCGGAGATAGTACCAGCATCAGGGGTGCAGCGTCCTGCACGTCCATGGCAACCAGGTCAAGATAAAGCCGACAGTGCACTGTATCAAGGATGGGCACTCGCCGTGTGTCCAAATGATGACCATATGTGCTATAGTCATATGGAATGCGTGACAGGACAAATGCAAAGAGACATGTGTAGTGGAGAAAAAGTGAATGAATGAATGTGAGAATAATTAGAGGTAATAAAAGAAGTATAAAAGTGAATGTGAGAAGTGACAAAGGCATTTAAATCAAATGCGTGTGTGTGACAAGGAGTGATATAGGGGGTGGATGAGAAACCATCCTCCCCAATAATTCTGAGAGCTCTCAGACAAATAGTCGGCTATGTGAGAATTAAAACCTGTTGAGGCAAAATGATCAAAACAAATGTAAAGACATAAAGGTAAGTGACATGATGGTTGTGATGAACGTGATCAAATACCCAAGGTGAACAAACGTGAAGTGACATGCAAACCGTGATCAGTCGTGAATAAAAAAGTGAGGATGATGAAAAACATACTATACGCATAAATCGGTAATAGCGACTTAAGCACAGGAAACTAATTATAAAATCTTGTCCCGGTGGTATCGGGTTCCAGCTCAGCTTCACCGGTGGTACCCTTCGGTCTCTGAAGCTTGCTGGCGTTGTGGGGGGTCCGAAGGGACTATGACACATGTCTGGTGGGGCTGCCCATTACTCTCCTCTTTCTGGTCCTCCGGACTATCCGGGAGGTCACTGGGATCTCGGTACCCAACTCCCCTGAAGCGGTGCTTCTATTTAGCTTTCCCATGTCCTACACCTCTTTCCGTAAGTCCCTCTTAAGCCATACGCTGCATGCTGCCCGCACTGTCATTCCCCGCAAATGGCGCTCCTCACTGCCCCTATCTATCGGAGAATGGCTGGAGGAGATAGCCGCCACTCAGAGAATGGAAGAGTTACTTGCTCTTCCACCGGAGGAGTATGACCGATACGCTAAAACTTGGCTTGAATGGCTCACATTTCAGTCCTCCCCTAATTTTAGGACCTTACTAAACCCGAAGGGCCACTCCTTGAAGGACCGTTCTATTTTCCTTTCCCTAGTACTCTTATCCCTCTCTAGCCAGCTTTGTCCATCCTGTATGTTGTTTTCTTTTGTTGTTCTCCCATGTTTTCCTCCCTGTTCTTGTTTCTCTGCCCTTTGTCCCTGACAGCTTTGAGCTTTTCTTTCTATTTTATTTCCCCATCTCCCCCCCCCCTTTTTTTTTTTCCTTCTTCTCTCTTCTCTTTCTTTTTGCTTGCTCTTACTGTCTCGTCTCTTCGGATGGACTACTTCCATCTAGCTTTCTTGTTCTTCCATCGCTGGTGACTGTTTACTGCCTTCCTGGATTGGTACACTGGTTTCCTCATATCTGGGCTCCTATGCCTGCTTTTTGACTACTATGGGCTGCTGGTTTGCTCGAATGCATAGTTGGCCTGGGGATGTTTGACCTCCCCTCTACTCTGTGTTTTCCACGAATATGTGTATCTTATAATTTTACACTGTACCTTCTAACAATGTCTGAACATGCTTTTCTACTGCATAGTTAGCTTGAGGAGGTTTACCTCCCCTTTGCTCTTGGAGCTTTCACCACGTCATAGGTGTATCTTGCAATGTTATATTGTATCCTTTATCAATGTATGAACGCGTTTTTGTATGCCATTTTCCCCCCCTTTTTTTGTCTACGTGATATGTATTAGTTTGTTTTTTATTGAAAATAAAAACCTTTGAATATAAAAAACATACTATACCGTGTACAGTGTACAAGTCCACATTGTAGAAAAACTGTATAGTGAAAAAGAGAACTGGCCAAAAAGTGGATTAGTTAGTAGCCCCTAATTACAGTAAGGCTCTGCGGACACTGCAAAAGTGGACAATAGACAATAACATGGAAAATGCTAGTGCACTAGAATGTCCCAGAAGGGCAGAGATCCACACCCCCTGGGACACATTGTGCCTTAACCTGAATAACAGTACATCATGTAGAAAATATATACGGACAGCAACCATTGCACCCCATGCACACCAGGGGCTGGGAGAGGGCCAAAAGGTGGAGGGGGGGGGGGGAGGGTGTTAGGCTCTGAAGGCCGCAGTTGGATTTGGACAAAAAGTTTAGCCACAGAGCGTGACCATAGAGTCCCGAGGGACAGGGGACATCCTGCAAAACAGCAATCCCCCATGTTGACACAATGAGATCCAGCAAGAAATCCAAGGATCACATCAGCCGGAAAACTAGAGGGCAAGGCAGAAACTGAAGTTAAAAACCATTAAAACCAAATAGACATGATAAAATGTAATCAAGTCTTTGACTGTATGGAGCGGAGCAGCTTAACAGGTACTAAATGGTACAATACTTGGATGTACCTATGCGGTATGCACTGATCAGGGCAGTAAAATGCGCAACTATTAGCAGAAAAAAATCATTTTTTTTTGTAAAACACCAGCCGGTGGATACTATTGTTTGGACTTTGACGGTATGGAGCACCTTGACAGCTTAACAGGTACTAAATGGTACAATACTTGGATGTACGTATGCGGTATGCACTGATGAGGGCAGTTATATATGCGTAACTATTAGCAAAAAAAATTTTTTTTTTTTTTTAAAAACAGCCGGTGAATACTATTGTTTGGACTTGCACAGTATGTAGCCCCTTGACAGATTAACAGGTACAAAATGATACAAATGCACTACAGTCCACTGAACAATCACGTATTTTTGAACAGCAGCAGGACCCAACAGTGCAGCACCACAATAAAAAAACATCCAGGGATTAAACCCTAAATTGCACTCTGTCACACAATTCTGAGCAGCAGAAGATTTGTGGAGCAAAAAAAATAAACTCAATTGGGCTGAACAATGAGGAGATAAGATGGTTGATAAAGTTCAGGCAGCTTGGAGATCTGTATGAGGCAGCTGACAGCTATCTGCCCCTCTCTGCTGCAATGCTCAATAACGTGAATAGGAGGTTTAGCAATCAATGATCCTTCTCAGTGTAACAGCAAAGCACTCTGCACTCCTGCCTTTCCCTAATGCTGATGTGACTAGCAGTTGCAGTGTAACGCTGTGGTATGAGCTATTCACACACACACAGTCCCGTCCTCTCCATCTGAGTGCATAGATGAAATGGAGAGGCAAGATGGCCGCCGATTTATATAGGGGCTGTGACATCACGGGTCAGCGAACACTGATAAACTGCATATCACATGTGATTCAGGGTCAGCCCGCCTACCTTCATTCCCGCCGCTGTTTCCCTGCCCCATGTACTCACATGTGGATCCGCCATCTTAGGTCTCCAATAGCCTGGAACGCTGTAAAATGGAGTTTAATGAAGCGATTCGCGCAATCGAATTGCAGCGATATTCGCATTCGTTGCAAATCAAATTTTTCATGAAATTCGTAAGGAATTCGGGTTTGTCAACTTCGATTCGCTCATCTCTAATCATAACCCTTCCAATTTTGCACCTAAAAATCAATAATTTATCCAAAAATCTACGGCGAAACGAAAAAAAAAAATCATTGTGTGATGAAATTGAAGAACAAACGTAATTTTGTAACTTTTGGGGGCTTCCGTTTCTACGCAGTACATTTTTCAGTAAAAATGACACCTTATCTTTATTCTGTAGGTCCAAATGATTAAAATGATACCCTACTTATATAGGTTTGATTTTGTCGTATCTCTGGAAAAAATTCTAACTACATGCAGTAAAAATTATACGTTTAAAATTGTCATCTTCTGACCCCTATAACTTTTTTATTTTACCGCAAACGGGGCAGTATGTGAGCTTATTTTTTTCGCACGTGATATGACGTTTTTAGCGGTACCATTTTTGTATTGATCGGACTTTTTGATCGCTTTTTATTCATTTTTTCATTATATAAAAGTGACAATTTTATTTTGGACTTTGGAATTTTTTTGCCCGTACGCCATTGATTGTGCGGTTTAATTAATGACAAATTTTTATAGTTCAGACATTTACGCACACGGCGATACCACACATGTTTATATTTATTTTTATTTACATGGGTTTTTTTTTTATGGGTGAAGGGGGGTGATTTGGACTTTTATTAGGGAAAGGGTTAAATGGCATTTATTAACTTTTTTTACACTTTTTTTTTACAGTTTTATAGCTCCCATAGGGACCTATAACACTGCACACATTGATCTTATACACTGTTCACTGCAAAGCCATAGCTTTGCATTGATCAGTGTTATCGGCAGTCGATTGCTCAAACCTGCATCTCAGGCTCGGAGCAATCAATCGCCGGAGGACCTATGCTCGCGTCCCAGCTTATCGGGACACCGCATTTTCACTCCGGTGGTCCTGATCAGCCCCACTGAGCAGCCGGGAAGGTTTCACTTTCGTTTTAGATGCGGGGTTCAAATTTGAACACCGCGTCTAAAGGGCTAATAGCGCGCGGCACCGCAATCGCTGCCGCGCGCTATTAGCCCCGGGTCCCGGCTTCTGATAAACTGCGTGACCCCGCGTTATATCGCGGGAGCCGGCCAAGGACGTAAATATACGTCCTTGGTCGTTAAGGGGTTAATGTCTGTAAAATGGCAATAAAGGAATATATTAATGTATAAAATGGTACACACAATAAAAGGGTTCACACAATAAAGGACTAACTCCATGCTAATACAAATTATATAAAATATATAATGTATAAACTATATAAAAATTATAAAAGTATTACAAAAATATAAAAATCTTTTATACAATAATTCTTTTAATAAAAAGTTATAACATATATGGTATAGAGTTATGTTATAGAGAATTCTCGATCATATCGTTAAGGCCCAAAGGCATAAGGGTACGTAATTTATAGATCCAGTAGTTCTCCCTTCTTTTTAGCATGGAGAACCGCTGGTGATTTTCTTTGGGTATCTCTTCAATGGCGTAATCATAATAACCCCAAAGTCAGAGTTATGGACCTCAACTATTTGTTTGGAGACACTATGCAGTAAAAATCCTAGTTTAGTGTTGCTCCTGTGTTTGCTTACGCTATCCCTTAAACATTGGATAGTGCACCCAATATATTTTAGGGGCATTGTAATAGGTATATGACATACTTGGAATTACAATTTAAAAATGACTTGATTGGAAAGGATTCCATGGTGACTCTGGATGTGAACTGTTACACTTTAATGGAGATATTTGCACAACATTTGCATATAAAGATGCCACACTTATAGCTACCAACTGTGTTTAGGAATGTGGTTTTAGATACATTTTCCTTTTTTAGCCTACTAGGTGCTCTTATATTTCTTAATGTGCGATTCCTCCTAAACGTTATGCCTGGTCTAGAGGGGAGACATTGGCTGAGATATGGATCTTTTAGCAGAATGTGCCAATGTTTACATAGAATTTTTTTTGATATCGTTGTTTCCCCTACAAAAATGTGTAATAAAATTAATAGACCATTCATGTTTTGGCTCAATGGACTCAGGTAGTAGAGCTGCACCGGATTTTCTCTTAACTGGCAGCAAACAATCTAATTGAGACTATTAACCCGACTTCTTGTAAGAGGATTCAATACATTTTTTTGGGTAGTGTTTGGCGCAGGATATTGCTTTGTTCCTTTAAAATCAGACTCCGTGGAACAATTCCGTCTCATCCTTTTAAACTGGACAAATGGAATGCTGGGGATCCATTTTTTGTAGTGGGCACTTTTGAATTCAAGGTATCATCATGGAAAACTACAATGCCTAAAAATTCTGAATAGCTGGTAAAAACAGATTGTGTGAAATTAAGACCTCAATTGTTAGTGTTAAGAACCATTAAAAACTCAAATGAGACGAACTTCCACTCCAGATAAAAAAAGATGTCATCTATGTATCGTTTATAAAACTGGCAATGCCTAAAAAGGGGGTGGGGATATCTTATCTGTTCTTCGAAGAGGCCCACAAACAAGTTAGCAAAGCTTGATGCCACCTTTGGCCCCATAGCTGTACCTGGGTGCTGCAAATCGATTTGCTGCTGAAATTCAAAATAATGATGGGTCAATATAAAACGTAACCCTTTTATTACGAAGTCTCTTTGTGCTGGTGGCATGTCCTAATCAAGATCAAGAAAAGGGGATATTGCACTTAGCCCTAGCTCATGGTCTATAACGGTATATAATGAGGAAATATCCATCGTAACCAGCTAAATAATAATTATTCTAAGGTGCTACTAAAATATAATAAAATCTGTGGTGTCTTTTAAATGTGATTTTAGTTTAAAAACATGCTTTTGTAGTAGTCAATCGATATAGTGGGCTAGATTAGCTGAAAGGGAATTGATCTCCGAAACAATGGGGCAACCTGGGGGGTTATTTTGGTCTTTATGAACCTTAGGGAGATAAAAAAAAAAGAGGGAGGGCAGGCTCATTTGCTATTATGTACTCTTTCTCTGCCTTATCTAGGACACACCCGCATAACCTTCCTGGACCAGAATATTTAATTCCTCTTTGTACATGTCAGAGGTGAATAGTATGCTGTGTCGGACAGTAACCTTAATCATCATGGTTAAAGATCACAATCCCACCCCCTTTTGTCTGCGGGGTGGATTACAATATTTTTGTTATTAGCCAGTTTTTTAAGAGCAACATTTTCCTTTATGGACATGTTTGAAGTATGATGTGACTTGTTTTTGGTCATGTTCTCTAAATGAAAAAGTGCTGAAAAAGTCTCTATAAAATTTACCTTTGACTGTATGGGAAAGAGAGAGGATTTCGGACAGAGATGAGAATGAATAGGCGGGGGATCCAGTGTGATGTCATAAGGGTGGGACTCCTCACTATTGGTACCATCCTTAATGGTAAAAAAAATGCTTAATAGTCAGTTTCCTGACATAACAGTTGAGGTCTTTGAACAAGTTAAAACTGCCTTAGACGTGGGGCAAAATGAAAGGCCCTTTTCTAGGATCTTGTTCTCAATCTCATCAAGAACATGAAGACAGGTTAAAAATGTTAAGTGGTAGTAGTGTTATTCAGTGTTTCTTCCTTTCTTTTTCTCTGTTTTCCTCCCCTACATCCTCACTTCCTCTGCATTTTCTTTTTTCCCCCAGTGGAGGAGCAATGTGGATCCTTTCCAGAGGGGGGATTTCTAAGGGTGGAGGAGGGGGATTTGTTACGTTCGGGGTAACCGTAAAAAAGAAGTGGAATTGTGATGGTGTAGGCTATCTGATAGAATATCCTCAGTATCTGAGGTGGGGGTTGTGTGTATATTGATAAATAATTGCCCACAGTGTCCAAAAAAGAGTTGGTGTTCAGATGGACATCTATCCAATTTAGGAGTGACTTGATGGATAGTAATGATGGAGTCATCTGAAAACACTACACAATTATTGTTCTTGTAATGACCTGTTGGAAGGTCCTTCCTGTTTGGAACATCATAGGTGACCAGATCCAATATCTTGGTTATCTTTAGTATTTTATTGTTTGGGGGTTGGTTTATAAATTGGTGGTGGTCTGGGCCCCTGTTTATCGGTAGCTTTCTCACTTTGCACTGTCACTAATTTCTCTGCTTTTTTTCTTATTGAGTTCTGTGAAAAGAAAAGTTTTGGTATAGTAGGGTGAGGAATGGTCATTGTACTGTTTATTTCCATGTTTTTTTTTTATATTTATGATTTGTTTCTATTATTCCTAATTGCATAGTTATTATTGTTGTATTGGTTGTGATTCGTGACAGGCTTAAGACTATTAGGAGTATCAGTACTATGTGTATTTTGTATATTATGATTGGATGTATCACTTGTGGCTTTCAACCAATAGCGTAGATTCATACACCGCTCACTACTTCTCGGAATGGCTGCACCACCTGTGCACAGACGTACCGGTCCCGCCCTCGGCCAGGTATTAGTATAGAAAAAGGGAAAGCTTGTCCAGCACTCGGGATGCAGTTAAAAGTAGCTTTTCTTTATTGGAAATCTTCAGGCTATGGTCCCAACAGAGTAAAACGTCTGACGCATTTCGCACTTTCATGCTTAATCGTAGACTAGCATTACAACAATGCACACAAGTTAAAATACATGTGAATAGGGTCACATGACCCGTTACATCATTATTCTAATACAAGGCAAAATGGAAAACCAGTAAACTTGTTCGGAGCGGATGAAGTCTCTGTATCCAGACGTTGAATATTCCTTACAAACAATGGCGTTTTCCTATTATGTTACAAGCTTCAATGTATTGAGGATAGTCAGGTATACCCTTGCACTGTTTGGTTTAGCTAGCAATGTAGGGAAGTCAAATTTAAGAAATTTGTTGGTACTTCCCTTCCTTGATCTTGATTTCATTCATATCACGTTTTGTTTCTTGTTGCTAGGGGGAACCACCCGCAGAACCCAGAGATCACCTCGTTCCTCTTTGCATATCTTTTTCTTACATATTGGGTTCAACTAAAGATAGGGGAAAGCAGAACAACAGGTACATCAGGTTTAGTACAATAATAGGGGAAGCTTTAAAGTTATTGGATAAAAAACCTTACTTATTACCCTTACTAGGGACTTTAATATGGACCTTATTTGTGGGATTTATGAAATGTATGAAATTCATGGAACTTATGAGCAGGTGACAATCAGATCCAATCTTTTGTTGAGGCCTCTTGGTTGCCTCATTTCTAACATAAATATGCTATATGTTTCCCTGTTGTACAATTTCCTTCTAAGGTCACCACCTCTAGGTCCAAGCTTAACCCTTTCAATTCCTGAGACCTTCAGATATTGGAGAGCTCCCGCATGGAATTCTCTAAAATGTCTAGACAACATTGATATTCCAACTGCATTATTCTTTACATCCAAGACGGAGTTGCTTGTGAAGCCAACATACTGGATGTTGCATGCCACACAGGTAGCCACATAAACTGTATATTTAGAATTGCAATTGATATAATCACATATATTGTGGGTAATACCTGTGTGGCATGAAATGACAATCCTAGAGACATCCATGTAATTGCATGTGAGGCACCTTGTGGGCCCACATTTCTAGTTAACAACTTCATTTAGCCATGTACGTTTGATTTTGCTCGTTTTATTGCTCCAGAAGGGGCTCGGGGATAATGAGGATCCTATGGTGTGGCCCCTTTTTGACACCGTGGCTATTCCACCCAACACTATTTCTTTTCACCACAAATAAAGAGAGAATGGGCTGGCACTTAGTAACAATGGAGGTCCTGTATAAGAGAATGGAATACACTGGTGTGTGGGCTGTTTGTGCGCTTACTGGTGGTGCAAAGCCAAACTTAAACACAGTTCAATAGTGCAGATGCAAGAAAAGGAACAAGGCTGCACTCACCAGTGTTGCTTCAGCGTGCATTTTATTCCTCAGAATCTGAACATTACAGGGATTCGGGTATCAGCATGCAGGTGCGCGTTAGAGCAACGCGTTTCACTCAAAAATGCACTTCTTCTGGCTCTCAGCGTCACCTGCAATTTCCGCCTTATATACTCCTCCTCTTCCTATCACTAACTTACTCACCTGTGTTTCAAATCCAATCTTCACGGTTACCTGTTCATTTACGGGCCGTCCAATCCTCAGAGCTCCTGAAGTTCCTGCGTCATACGGGCCGACCCACGTGGGCACAGCCCAGCCCATCAATCGGAATTCGTTCTGACCAATGGGCGGCGCTGGCGTCACTAAGGTGCATTCCACGTCACCCAGGACGCCGACTTTTTGGATTCACTCCAGACCGGACATCGCTTCAGGACAACATGTGAGTACTGGAGTGGTGAAGGGGCAGGGCTTACTAAATTTAGTGTATTAAAATAGTAACAGATTTGCAGTTAGGGGAAATTTACACCCACTATCTAACAGTTTTTTAAGATATGGACGGAATTTGCAAGTCACGCTCCTAATACAATTACTGCAGCTAAAAGATACAATTTCCTGTGAGCAACAAAAACTGTTTTCTTATACATAAGTGCGACGAATACTATTCTTATTCAACTTATCCTAATTAAATAACGCAATGGCAATCAGTTTACAAAAAGACTGATATATCATTGAGGCCCAATGGACTCTCCGCATTTGTGCACAGGATCCATTTTGCCTCCTGTTGCAATGGTATCCATTGTATGGAGTGGATACCAATTCCAAACCTGAAAACTTTAATATTTTGGCATCACTGTTATGTTTCATTTTGGCATGCTCGATTTGCCTAGGCGATCCAATGCCCATGCGGATAGAGCGGAAATGCTCTCTTATCCTAATATTTAGACAACATATTGTTTTTCCTATATAAAAAAATCTGCACGGGCACTGGATCGCATGAACTACAAATTTGCTTTTACAGGTGATAAAATTTTTTACTGTATAGTCAACACCCCCATTTTTTTTAGAAATTTAGCGTGTGCATTATATTCACAAAAAGCACATTGTCCACACCGGACAAAAAAAGGCTAACTTAACCAATTACTTCTAGTTTTTTAAGATGTACCTAGCTCACCGCCCAACGTTTTATTTCTCCTATATGAAAAGTGGGCAATTTTTAGCTTGTTCGGCTAAGTCTAGATCTGACTCTATGATTCCCTAATATTTTCTAATGGTGTTCTGTATCCTAGAGTTCATATCTGAATGTCTGAAAGAGAATACAAATTTCTTATGTACAGATTTCTCTCTTTTTATCAAAAAGATCCTTTCTTGGAATTTCTTTTGCTCTCTCAAAGGCTGTCAGTATGGACTTCTTAGGATATCCCCTCTCCTCTAGTCTAATCATTAGATCATTAGCTTGTTCAAGAAATTTTTCCTCAGTGTTATTATTTTCAATCTAATGAATTGGCCATAAGGTATGGCATTTTTGACGTGCGGGGGGTGATAGCTTTTATAATGCAAAAATGCATTTGTGGCACTAGGTTTTCTGAAATTTCATGTAACCAATTCTTCATTTTTTATCTCCACCCGCACGTCAAAGTCCAGGGTGGTACCCCCAAAAATTTAGGTGAACGCCATATTGAATTCGTTGTTGTTTAAGTACTTTACAAATGCCTCAAATTGTTTCTGGTCTCCACTCCATGAGACAAGTATGTCATCCATATATCTAAGAATGTTATGGGTGAATTTGAGGTAAGGATTTTTTTCCGAAAAACTTAGAATTTCTCAAATGCTGTCAAAAATAAATTTGCAAAGGTACATGCAACGGGCGTACCAATTGCAGTACCAGATACCTGCTGGTACCAACTGTTATTAAAATCGGAAAGCATTATGTTGCAAAATGAACCGTAACGAATCCCCAATGAATTCAACAGTATCTTTATCCTTGCCTATGTCGACGAGGAGTCCCTCCACCAATCCGAGTGTAGAGGTACTCCATGTCGACAGAGGCAAGGCTGCAATTCTCAAACCAAGGTATGTTTTCAATTGTTGACAAGAATTCACCGTATCTTTCAAATATGTGGGCAGATCTTGTAAAAGGGGGCGTAACAGCCAGTCAATATATTTAAAAAGTGCCTCAGTCACTGGGTCGTCCAGGGGGTTGGGTCGGTGACATGTATTTTAGGGATATAATACCAGTATGGTTTTTTAGGAAATGTTGGATATAATTTCTCCGCTGTTTGCAATGAGATCACTCCTCTCTCAACGTATTTACGTAGGAGTGATTGTAATTTTGTCTGGTATTTCGGTGTAGGGTCTTCTTTTAGAGAGGAATACAACATCTTATCGGAGAGAAGTCTTTCTGCTTCCTCCTTATATTGCTGGTCCTACAGTAAGACTAAATTGCCTCCCTTATCTGCCTTACGAAAAATCATGTGTTTTTGATTTTTAAGCCACCTCAAAGCCCGTTCCTCTGTCTTAGTAAGGTTTTCACCTATTTTGGGGTAGATGATAGACTTGATATCCTGTGTTACCAGTGTAGCAAATTTATCGCCTGCTCCACCCGGTTGCACAGGAGGACAAAATGTGGACCTGTTACCCCCTGTAAAATGTGAAATGGGGTCCTCGATTTCTACTTCATTTCCCCCAGTTTCTGTAAGTTCTACAATTAACTCTGCCCCCTTCAAAATTAGTAACGGCTCTGAAACCCAACGGACCGATTTTCTAAGGAATATCTCCTATTTTTGGTTGGGGTGGAACTTGTACAGATTTACAAAAATGTTTTCTCAAATATATTTAAAGCATTACGCAAAATTAATCTATTTGAAATTCTTCTTCATCAAAACTCTCATGCAAACAATAAGACCCTTAGATAATAGATTCAAACAATCTGCAGGAATGGGTTGATCTGACAAATTAATTACTGAGTTATTGCATTGTACTGTATTGGTCATGATTAGTCCTTCCATGTGACTTGTTTCCTTTTCTGAGCATAATTGCCGCGATAATCTTTTTTTCCGTCCTCCCCGGCGGATTTTCCTTCTAAAGGGATCCCTTCTTTTGAGATATTTTATTTCTATTTTGGGGGGCTCTGGCTTCATCAGATTGACTAGAGTCCAAGTCCGCTGTTCCATAATCTTGGTATTTCTTTTTATTGAACCGTGAAAACTAGATATGGAAAAAAGGGGGAGAGAGCAAAGCTTCCTCTGAGAGTAGTATGTTCATAGAAATTGGTTAATGCGTGTAGATGTGCGTACCGCTGCGGGTGTCTGCTCACCTTGCGGGGTTGTGTGCCAGACACAACCACCATGAAGCACTTGTCAGTGATTTTACGGAGCTGCCTCCCGGGAATCAGAAGGGGGACTCCCTTGCTGATCTAGGACATCAGGTAGACGGAAGAAAAAGCCGGGATCTGATGGCGCGTGCCGCAATGATGCTCGGAGATCCAGTTAGGATAAATGTTCTTTTTTATTGCCAAATATTAGACGCATTTCGAGGTTCCTACCTCTTTCTCAATAAAACATAGGCTTCTAACATACTTAACAAACAGGTGCTATTTAAAAGGAGAAAAAGCCCGCGATTGTAACCGGACCGCCCCGTGTGAACAGCGCTGTTCAGTGACGTGGCCGGCGCACTCCGTTCATGTAAACACAAAATGTAAACAAATACATGCGGTTGTGAAATAAGTGTGGACATATAATCAATACATGTTAAAAGTTTTGTATAAAAATTAAACTAGACTAGCCTAGTTGATAGATGCATGTATATGTATCCTAAAGAAAAAAATATATATATCTAAAAATATATAAGATAATATTAATTAAAAAAAAACTGTGGGGACGCCAGCTTACTTGTGCCCATCGATGGCGTGTCCTGTCCGGCATTCTTGTTTTGCCTGGGGGACAAGGTATGAAGCCCATTCTTGTGTGCGCTAGGTCTGGTCCCTGCCGGTGTGAATCGGCGCATGCGCTCCGTCGGCACGAATGGGACTCAGAAAGTTCGTATGGGCAGCGCGCATGCGCACAGCGTCACTGGCACTATACAGCGTAATAGACCAGCGTGGTTAAGTGCATGGGGCTGACTTGTAGTAAGGGAAGTATTTAGATGTAGGCTACTGGGTGAAGAATAATCTATATATATATATATATATAGAATTGTATATCAGCTTGAAGGTCAAGACTTCTAAGAGAAGGGGAATGATAAAAGGGACAAGTGGTCCACATTGGGGTAAAATGAAAAAAATGAAAAGAATAGAGTGTCCTAACCAGTTTACCTAGTAAGCCAGAGGGTCATAATATTTAAACGGGGGTGTAACATTGCAACACTATGGGTACAATGTGTCCAAAAATATGAAATTGGTATTGTGATATGGTGATAGCTGGGGTTTTTAGTGGGACTGGTATTGTGAGTACAACCCAGTGTTGTGGGGGGAGGGGGGGTGGGACAAAATTATCCAATTTTAGACATTTTCTAAACACTCATTAAGGCCTATTGGCTGGAGTGTATTCATCTTAAAGATCCAGAATGATTCCCTCTTGCACAGATTGTTGAAGCGGTCTGCAGAATCCTCTGGGATTTGTTTAAGGGCTGTCACTGTAAAATCCCTGAAATCGCTGTTGTGTGCTTCCAGGGCATGTCTCGACATGCTGTGCTTCAGGTATTTATGAATAACGTTATACCTGTGCCCATTAAATCTATTCCTAAGGGTTTGTGATGTACAGCCAATATATTGTAGTTGGCAGGTACATTCTATAAGGTAGATGACGTGTGTAGAGCCACAGTCGATATGTGTTTTAATAGGAAATGTTTCACCCGTTTGATTGCTAGAAAAGGATGTTGTTTTGTCTTTCATGTTTGCACATAACTTGCATGATTTGTTCTTACACTTGAAACAGCCCCCAATAAGTTCAGGGCTCCTGTTCACGTCCCCTTTTTTCTTCTTTTTTTAGCTTGCTGGGAGCAATTCTATTCTTGATAGTCGGTGCTCTTCTGTACGTGAACCCAGGTTTTTCTGGAATGATTTTCCTCAAAATAGGGTCATGTTGAAGGATCTTCCAATGGTCCCGAATGATAGTCCCAATGGTCTTAAAACCCGCAGAGTAATCTGTAATAAAATTGAACCTGAAATCTGTCTCCTTCTTCCTTCCTTTTTTGTGTAAAATACCCTTAGTTCGAGAGGGAAGTGCTTTTTGATAGGCCGTTTTTACAATCTTCTTGGGGTACCCCTTCTCCTGAAGTCTCTTTTCTATTATCTTACTTTGGCTTTTGAAGTCTGTTTCCTTCGTGCAGTTCCGACTTACCCTATAAAACTGTCCGTATGGTACACTCTCTTTCCATTTGCGGAAGTGGCAGCTGGTGAAATCCAACAAGCTGTTAGTCTACTGTTTTAAAGTAAACTTTGTTAGTGATTTTGGATCTTTCTGATGTGAGTACGAGGTCCAGATATTCAATCCTGTCTGGTCTGCAAGTGCCTGTGAGTTTCAGGTTGTAATTGTTGCAGTTAAGGTGATTGGTGAATTGATGGAATTGTTCCTCTGTTCCATTCCAAATAAATATCAAATCGTCTATGTATCTCCTATAGAATATTATGTTGCTGCTCCAACTGTGTTCCATATATATGTATTTTTCTTCGAACTCTCCCATGTAGAGGTTCGCGAACGAAGGTGCGAAACGCGTCCCCATCGCGGTTCCGGTGGTCTGTAGGAACATCCTCTGTTCAAATTCAAAATAATTGTGTGAAAGGATGAAGGAGATACTATCTATGATAAACATTTTTTGTTCCGGTGGCATGGAACTGTCCTTCGACAACACAGATGTTATCACTTCCAATCCTTGTTAGTGTGGGATGTTCGAATAAAGGGCGGACACGTCCAATGTGGCCCATTTGTAATTCTGTTCCCATGTTATCAGTTCCAGGAGTCCTATGAGGGTGGGTGTGTCTTTTAGATATGATGGAAGCTTGGTTACATACTTCTGTAACATGATGTCGATGTAATTGGACAAGTTGCTTGTGATAGAATTTACCCCGGAGATAATTGGACGTCCTGGGGGATTCACTGGATCCTTATGCAGTTTGGGTAAATGATAGAATACTGGTGTGTGGGGGTTCTTTATTTATAAGAAGTCTCCTTCTTTTTTATCTAGAACTCCCTGTTCATGGGCCTTATCCACTAGATCATGGCATTTTCTTAAAAACACGGTGGTAGGATCTGTGGTAAGTTCTCTATAATAATTGGAGTCCAATATAATGTTAAATGCATCCATGAGGTAAGTGGGGCGGTCCTGAATGACTATTCCCCCTCCTTTGTCCGCATTCCGGATAATGATGTTCATGTTCTCCGCTAGTCCTTTCATGGCATCTTTTTGTTTTTTTTGTGAGGTTATGTCTAATATTACATTTATTATTTATAGTTCGGAACTCATCTGCCACTAGGGCATAGAAGATCTCAATAAACTCTCCTTTGTGGTGAGTCGGGTAAAAAGATGATTTAGGTTTCAATCCGCTAGATATAGCTGGTGGATCGAGTAGATGTGTTTCTTTCTCCTTGGTGTTGTAGATTGGTCCGGAATTCCTATTCTCGATTAGGGAAAAATGTCTACTCAATGTGAGTTTCCTAATAAAGTTGTTTAGATCGACAAATAGTTTAAATTTGTCTATCTTTTTGGTGGGACAGAAAGATAGTCCTTTGTTTAGGACTTCTCTTTCTGTCACAGACAATATGCTGCTGGAGAGATTAAATATTCTTACCGAAGTTTCTTGCTCTTTTTCCGTTGGATGTCGTGCTCGTTTCTTTCCTTTCCCCCGACATCCTCTTTTTGTCCTTCTTCTGATAGTTTCCTTTTCATCCTTGCTGGACTGTAGTATTCTGTAATTAATGTGGTGAGGGTCTCGGTCCTGCCTTGGTATACCGGAGTGGGGGTAAGTATTTCGGGCAATTCTAAAAAAAGCTGGTAAACTCCTATTAACACTGCTAGGTGTAATGGGTTCTTCACTGTTCCCTTCTTTTTCCTGGGGGGCCCTTTGTGGTGGTTCTCCTAGATTCATTACCCCGGTTACTATTTCTTTATCCTGACATGTGGTATTGTTGAGGGATACTTCCTGATTTTTTCCTCCAAATGATGTGGGTGGTAATGCCAACGAGGATAATTCCCGTGCTTGCTGTATTAGGGTCTCAAAATCTTGTGGTTCGTCTTGTGATCCTTCCTCCAGTATCCCAACTACATAGTTGAGGTACTGGGTAGCAGAGACCTCCTGGGTCTCGGGGGATATAACCTTATTCCGCATGCATTGTTTAGAGGGGGTTGTTTCCTTCTTTCTTCCCGGGGTGCCATGGGTGTAGAGTAGTTTCTTGCTTAGGAGGGGGTATTCTTTTAGCATATCCTCTTCCATATTGCTTTGGTCCTGAATGTCTGCTGTTATTTCCAAGTTGGTTGTTCCAATGTCTGCAAGCCTGATTTTTATTGAACCGGAATTTTCGCCGTTGGACTCCATCCAAAAATTCTTCCATTTTCATAATCCAACTTATCTTTTATGAATTGGTCTCTCTTTTTGTCTTTTATTTTGTCTTTTATTTCCGCCTGTGTCTAATTTCTTCATCGTTGTATTGAACTGTTCTTCTGATGTGCGTGTTCTTAATTCAATCTTTGCTCGACAGAGCTCTGCCGTAGTTTGTTCATATTCTTTTTCGGTTTGTTGTAACACCATACACATCAACGTAAAAGCGTGTGCTACATGGGCCTCTTTCCACATTTTCAGGAATGCTTCATCTTCTGTAAACTGAGCAGGGTCTTTCTATTGCCTGAGCCCTCTTGGGAACAGATTGCATTCTTTGTAGGAATTTAAAGAATTAATCATACAAAAAAGGTGTACTTCTTTTTCCGCCAATCCAAACACTTTTTGCTCAAGAGATTTTGTACTTAAAATCTGCAGTTCATTCTTTCCTTCACATGATGTGAAAAACACACCTGCGTGCCCCTTCACCACTCCAGTACTCACATATTGTCCTGGTGAATCCAAAGAGTCGGCATCCTGGTTGCCATTACTCGGACGCGGAATGCACCTTAGTGACGCCGGTGACGCCCATTGGTCGGAACGAGTTCCGATTGATGAGCTGGGCTGTGCCCAAGTGGGTTGGCTGGTGTGACGCAGGGAAGAGGCGTAGCAGGAACGTCAGGAGCTCTGAGAATTGGACGGCCCATAAACGAACAGGTAATCGTGAAGATTGGATTTGAAACACAGGTGAGTAAGTTAGTGATAGGAAGTGGAGGTGTATATAAGGCGGAAATTGCAGGTGAGGCTGAGAGCTAGAAGAAGTGCATTTTTGCGTGAAACACGTGTTGCTCTAACACGCACCTGCATGCTGATACCTGAATAAAACGCACGCTGAAGCAACACTGCTGAGTGCAGCCTTGTTCCTTTTATTGCATCTGCACTATTTCTTTTAAGATGTGGTCAGTTCCTAGTACTGGTGTATATTTCCTGATTATCTGTGTGATCTGCTTAAATTGTGCACTAAATGGAGTGACAAAAAAGTTTTCTACGCTTGTCTCTGTTAATGGTATGCCTGTTATCCCTAGTTACCTCGGACTCATTTGTGTGTGAATTGGGTTGTGGTTGTTGTTCAGCTTGTCTCCTAGAGTACATCATTAGCTTTTCCCTATCGATACCCTCGACCCTATTTTTTGCTTTCTTTAAGGTCGCATTCGAGTAACCTCTGTGTCTGAATCTGCACATAAGTTCCTCAGTAGTGCTTTGCAAATTGACCGGATCTGTGCAGGCAGTTAGATATGCAAGAAAAAAAGCAGAGAAAACAAGTGCAGCAGTGTGCAGTTACCCTTGGCAACCAAGTGTCAATATTAAGTGTCAAAGGATTTGCTCACCTTTTGGTGTTGCACTCTGGGCACAACACCATATAGCGCTTTTTCGCCAAGGCAGTCAGCTGTCAGCCCTTTCAGAAACCCGGAAGTGCTGCCGTCACCACTCCGTCCTGGCGATCCCCCGGACGGTCTGGAAAACTGGATGCAAACCACCACAGACTGTGGTTGGAAATAGATGTGCAGGGCGCTCTACTCCAGTTGTGGGAGTTCTTTCCAATTGCAAAGGAGTAGACTCAAAGGTTCTTTTCCACGCAAGATTTTATTTGGATAAAATGAAATAAAATTGGGATAAAACAAACAATGAAAATGGACATGGACTACGTGTTTCGAGGGGCGTGACCCCCTCTTTGTCAGGTCAGTGATTGGGTACAGGGAAATGACGTTATTTATATGCAAAAAAAGACCGCCAAATTCATGCTTTTTCACATTTGTCAGATAAACACATACATAAAGTAGTTGTTCATATATACAGGAAAAATCTAAAATATATATAGAACACATTTGTTCAAACTTCCTTCAAATTTTAACTTATTGCCCGGTTTTGGGCAATTCTATTATTGAGATCTACAAAAGATTTTTTTATTTTCTTTCCAAAAGGACGGCCTCTCACACAGATCCGATTAGCTTATCAGGCTGTGTTGTCAAAGCGTCTGGAATCCAGGCACCCAGACACCACGCAGCAGGATCGATCCCGGCTCACAGAGGAATGGGAGACCATTCCCTCGGGAGGAGACACAGCTGCATCCCAGCCAACGCTGAGACAGCATGTACAGAAGAAAAAATATCTAACAGGTAAGTTAATTACAATTATAGAAACCCTTTTATGCAGATGCTAGTTCAACTTGCAGTGATGGAATATTTCCAGCTTTAGAATATTAGATTAATAAATTAATATATGGGGTTAGTTATATTAAAAGTACATGTATTGTCTATATACTGTAAAATAAAAATTTAATTTTGCATTGGCAATTATTCTCTGTGTCTGTTTTTAACTAATGACTTCTGTCACTTCATTAAGACCATATGGCTGTAACGAATGCAGGCGATATATCCAGTACATTTCTCTTTTTGCCAAGGCATCGAAACATTGAGGCACATGTTCAGGGATATAGTCAATAGGCATCATGTATATCGCATGAGTTATTCCTTTGTGATTTACAGTAATATGACGTGATAAACTGTGGCACATAAATTCATAAATTCTTTTTTGATGTTGCACCTGTGTTGGTTTAAATGTTGGTGCAATTTTTGTGAAGTGCGCCCGATATATTGTTTGCCGCAAACACAGTTTATAAGGTATATCACATATTCTGACTGACAATCCATATGGAATTTCACAGGGATTTTTTTTCTTGTGTGAGTACTTTTGAAATGGGTGCTTTCTGTCTTGATAATCTCGCAGCAGAGATACCGTTTTTTCTTGCATCTGAATACCCCTTTTGATAGTGACATTTCTTTTGTTTTCCTGCTGTCAGGTCTTTGTCTTTTTATTCTATTGGGTGCAATTATATTTTTAATAGTCGGTGCTCTTCTAAGTGTTATCTGTGGATTTTCTGGTATGATATCTTTCAAGAATGGATCACATTTAAGTAAATTCCAATGTTTTTTGAGAATAGTTTTAATGTTTTGGTGGCCCCCTGAATAAGTGGTTATAAAATTGTTACTAAACTATGTTGTCTGTTTCTATTTCCTCTTTTTTCCAGATTCCAATGTTGATGTCCTCTTCACAGTGGTGGGTTCACACATCTGCTCTTCTTTTACCACCAGAAATTCCTCTTGGGTAAGTTTTTTTTGCTTTTTTTGTATGCATTTTCTATTAGGGTTTGAGGATAACCTTTAAATTTAAATAGTTTTTTGAGAATTTTGGCCTGTTGTGAGTAGGTGTGTAGGTTCGTACAATTTTTCCTAATTCTCCGAAACTGGCCCTAAGGTATATTTTCCTTCCATTTTCGAAAGTGGCCACTGGAGAAGGGAATATAGCTATTAGAGTCTTAAAAAAGTGGAAGTAGTTATTGTATCGCCCTCATGTAATATTAAAATATCTAGGAATTCAATTTTTTCTTTAGAAATGTTTGGGACCAAATTTATTCCCCAGTCATTGGAATTCACTTCTTTTATCAAGCTCTCAATTATGTTTATATCACCCTTTCAATGTACCTTTTATAAATAATTGCGTGTTTTTTAAAAATGCAGTTTTTTGCTACAAATTCTTCCTCGAAGCACCCCATAAATAAATTTGCATAGGATGGGGCTACCCTTGTCCCATTAGCTGTTCCTCTTATTTGCTGGAATGTCACTCCATTGTAGGTAAAAAAAAAAAATATATCTAAAATAACTTTTAAACATATCATTAAAAACATTGTTTGCTCCGGTGGTATCTCAGGGTCATTTTCTAATAAAGTGCTGATACATCCATTGTAAAAAAAAAAAATACCATATCCTCCTCCCACTTAAAATTTTTTAGAATTTTTATCAATTGATCGGAATTCTTTAAAAAGCTGGGTAGGTTTTGGAAATTTTTTTGTAGGATTAAGTCTAAATATTGAGAAATATTGCTTGTAGGACTATTTATTTATTCCCGGGAGAATGTTTTGGATCCCTATGCACCTTTGGCAAATGGTAGTAAAAAGGAATGGATGGATTTGGAATCCACAAAAAACTATTTTTCTTTTTTTGGGATTACATTCTCTGTAAAACCTTCACCTAGTAGTAACAAGATTTCTCGTTTAAGTGTGGGAAAGGGGTCTTCTTTAATCTGTTGGTAATAGGTGGTATCCCCTAGAATTTTCCAAGCTTCACAATCATATTCTTCATAGTCTTGAATAACTATGCTTCCCCCTTTGTCAGTGAGGCGTATTACTATGCTCTCATTTACTTTTAGAGATTTTAAAGCTTGTTGCTCATTTCTGATCAAAAATCCTTCTTTTGATTTTATAGGAAATCGGTCCGGCAGCTTTTTCAAATCTTCCGCAACTAAATCGTGAAAACCCTTAAAAAATGGCTCTGGCTTTCTGTAGGATAAAATTTGGATTTAATACTGATCTCTGGGTGTGTACCTCCTTGTGGTGGGAGTACTGGTGCTTGTATTTTTGTATATACTTTAGGTAGTTGAAAATTACGTTGGAGGGTCAGCTTCCGGGTAAAATTGTGTAAATCTAAAAATAATTCAAATTTATTTGGGTTGTTATTGGGGCAAAAAGCCCCTTTTGTAATAAAGAGGTTTCTCCTTCTTTGAGGATATGGTGTGATAAGTTAAAAAATTTTTATCACTGGATCTTCCAGTTTCTTTTTAATTTTTCGATATTGCCTAGTTTTACCACCTCTTGTTCCTCTTCTAGTTTTCTTTTTCGGGTGATCCTGGGTCGGAAATAATCTGTGATTGTTTTGTTCATTCCTAAAAAAGAGACCGGAGAGGTGATGGGCACATTGGTTGAGGGAGATGGGGGAGATCTATTCGGACAGGATGGAGCTCCCATGTCTAAGACAGAAAGCACCGGTTAGTCACAGACAAAATCACTCAATCCTGGGAGATGGATTTGTGCTAAAACAGTAAATGTTTCGGCTGGTTTCAAAAATGGAACTAATGCTAGATCTCCAGCCCCTGAGTTGTCCACCACCACTGGGGTAGGGGAATTTAGAAATAATTTTTCATTCCCGGTGTCATGAATAGAGATGTCTGACAAGTGAAAAGAGAATTCTTGTGATTTAGAGGGTGATGGAGATAATTGTAGCTCCGTTGGAATAATATTCTCGATTTCAATAGGATTCTCTCTTAGTTTCTCTCTTAGCTTTTTAATGGAATCCCTAATTTCCTTAATTTGTTCATCCACTGGATTTCATGGGGGTCTCCGGTATATCTGATTGTGTTCTCAAATTTGAGTCCGCATCTTGCTTCCTTAATTGGTGCTTTTCTATATTAGGGTGTTCCAAACGTTTTGTTGTAAAATTAGAGTTCCTCCAGGTGTTATGCATATTTCTTTTTTTTTTGGTATTTATTCTTATCCTTATTATGTGAATATTGATTCACTCTTGAGGGTCCTCCCCCATTTATTCTGTAGTTAGGGGTTCTTGGTGCATAGTTTTTATGGGTGATGAGAGGTAGCTCTTGAATGTCCCTTGTGGTGGGTGGACTCGGGGATTCTCTCCTTCCTTTTTATTCTCCCTAACATCATTTTCATTCCTTAGATATTTATCATTATATGGCCATTGATATTGATTTTATTTTTGTACCAACTTCTATTTGTATTCGATGTCTTATCTGTGCAGTCTCGTTTAATTTATCTGCCTTTTTTGCAATTATTTCGCGTTGTGTTTTTGAAATGCGAAAGGAAATATTATTATTTAGAACCTGATATTCCGAGAAGGATGAGAATTGGCCTAAATCTTCCATAATTATCTGTATTCCGTTTGTCAAATTGGCACATCATTTTTCTCTTTTTGTTTTTAATGTGCCGAATTAACATTTAACATTTTAAGTGTTTCCCATTTTTTTAATATTCTTTATCCTCTTTAAATGTAGGATCTATTGTTAGACGTAAACCCCTTGGGGCCAGATTTTCACTTAACCTCTTAAGGACTCAGGGCGTACCTGTTTGCCCTGAGCCCGGTCCCGGTGCTTAAAACGGGGTCACGCCGTGACCCCGCATCAAACCGGGTTGGTCCCAACTGCTATTCATAGCCGGGACCCTGGGCTAACAGTGCACAGCACCGATCATTGTGCCGCGCGCTATTAACCCATCAGACGCGGCGATCATAGTTGACCGCCACATCAGAAAGGGAAAGTAAACGCTTCCCGGCAGCTCAGTCAAGCTGATCAGGACATAGCAATAAAATTGCGATGTTCCGATCAGCTAGGACGCAAGTGGAGGTCTCCTTACCTGTCTCCGCGGCATCCGATTGGGGTTTGATTGCTCCAAGCCTGCACAATTGAGCCCCTATCTCGCTGATCCATGCAAAGCTATTTTATCAGAGAGAGATTTATGAGAGATCAGTGTGTGCTATAGGTCCCTATGGGAGCTTATAAAAAAGTTAACAAAGGTCATTTAACCCCTTCCCTAATAAAAGTTTGATCACCCCCCTTTTCCCATAAAAAAACTGTGTAAATAAAAAGAAACATGTGGTATTACAGCGTGCGGAAATGTCCAAACTATAAAAATATATCGTCCACAATAGCGCATTTTTGGTCACTTTTTATTTCATGAAAATTTGAATAAAAAGAGATCAAAAAGTCTAATATAAAAATGGTACCGATAAAAACTTCAGAACACAGCACAAAAAATTAGTCTTCATACCGGCCCGTACGCGGAAAAATAAAAGTTATAGGGGTTAGAAGATGAGAATTTTTAACATATAAATTTTCCTGCATGTAGTTATGATTTTTTTTCAATGGGGCGCCGGCACCGATAGGGGGAGAGAACGGGCAGCGGCGCAGATAGCCAGCGGCAGAGAAGTGGTGGCAGCAGGGCTCTAGACCCCAGGAAAGGCAGGGGGAGAGAAGTCGGCAGTGACGGCCTCTCTCCCCCTGCCTTTCCTGGGGGTGTATCGGGGTATACACGCGCACACACGCACCCTCATTTTACCATGGATATTTGGGTAAAAAACTTTGGTAAAATGAGGGTGCGTGGTATACCCCGATAAATACGGTAATGAAATTCTTGCAGATAACATCACATATCGCAAATTAAAAGGGGACCCTACCAAAACATTCCAAGAGGTGCTCAAAAAAGTTTTGAAGGAGGGTGTAGAGTCGGGTGCAATAGATCAAAAACTAGAGGCATTTCTGTTTGTTTCCAATCCCATCATTCAGGTGTTCCACTCAATCCCCAAACTCCACAAGGGTTTTTTTTCCACCTCCCCTTAGGCCAATCGTCTCTGGCATAGGGTCCCTTGTGGAGAGACTTGGGGAGTGGGTGGATCACCATCTACAGCCTCTGACTACTATTACCCCTACATACCTGCAGGATACAAAACATGTTAACATTCTTAATGATATTAAATGGGACAAGAAGTTATCATGGGTTACTTGTGATGTAATTGGGCTTTACCCATCCATTCCATGGGACAGAGGTTTGAAAGCTCTATCAATTCATTTGGAGAAATTCAGTGATTACTCCCCTGGTCTGAAGGAATTTAGTCATAGCCACAAGATTTCTTTTACATCATAATTATTTTATGTTTGACAATGAGTTCTTCCTTCGGGGCAGGGGAGCATCCATGGGGGCAAAATATTAACCTTTGTTTGCAAACATATTCATGTTCCAATGGGAACTACAATTTATCTTTAATCCAAGCAACCCATTTTACGAGGATATTCACTGGGTTGGTCGATTTATAGACGACCGTTTGATTATCTGGAAAAATTCCGAGACTCGTTTCCAGGATTTTGTAGGTTACATTAGCCTGGGCTTTACTTATCATTTTGGGGGATCAACTGTCAATTTCCTTGATATTAGTATTTACATTAGTGGAACCCGGATTGAGATAGCACCCTTGAGAAAAGAAACGGTGACTAATTCAGTTTTAATGGCCTCCTTGTGTCACCCCAAGCATGTTTTAAATAACATACCATTCGGGGAGATGTGCCGCACAAAAAGAGACTGTGGTTGGAAATAGATGTGCAGGGTGCTCTACTCCGGTTGTGGGAGTTCTCCTTCCAATCGCAAAGGAGTAGACTCAAAGGTTCTTTTCCACGCAAGATATTATTTGGATAAAATGAAATAAAATCGTGATAAAATAAACAACGAAAAGGGACATGGACTACGCGTATAGTGATATATGGGTTATATTGCAGCTCTTTTAGAGGCATAAGATAGAGAGTAGGGAAGTGCATATTAAAATGTAACTTTTACTGTAAATTGCATAAAATAACACCACTAAAGTGAACCCTGTGATATCGTGACACTAGTTAGTGCCTCTTGTACAGATATCCTTAAGTATACTACAATTATATGTAGACAACCCAACGTGTTTCCACCGCTTGCAGCGGTTTCATCAGGGGTAGTTAATAACAGTACCTCAGTACAAGACAAAATATAATGTATAAATGATATAGAAACGGGTCCCCAGTATTCAGGATATGTGCATTACATTTGTGCACCAAAGACCTGACACTAAAGTTTCATAACTACACACAGACTTCCAGGGGATCAGAGGCACCTGTGAAAAAAAGAGAAAATACCAACATAATCAGGATGAATGTAGAAATGTGTTCCAAATCAGGCAGCTAGAAAGGACCTCCTACCTAGCCTTCTCCTGTGGTACCTAAAGAAAAAGGCACAGATATAACTCATATTAGGACTCTTGTCCAAAGTCTAAGTTGCCTGTGAAAAGAAAGCATGGCCAGGGCCAGACACTCACGTTTCTGAAGTCCGGGTATGGTATGAGAGTGGGGAGCGGAGCGCACATGCAATGGCAGGGAGCCAGACTTAAGGCTACTGGCGCTCTGCCCGCTACACGCCGGCACTCCGGTTATATCCGGAGTGCCGGATAGTAAATAGTGCTTGAAAACAACTCTACATTAGTAATCTACAACATTTGTTTCATACAGCTGTATATTATAATCGCATCTACATTAACATATTGCCAATACACCAGAGGAGGATTCTTACAGCTTGCATACATGTGTCATGGCGGTGTCGGCGTGTAACAACGCTACTGTGCCTGTGTAGTAAGAACTTCCCGTAGTGGAAGATCATGTGATGCAAATCATGTGACTCGCTAGTGATCACATGGCAAAACAATGCCTGTTTCAAAGCGGTCACGTGTAAGCAGCTCCATGACAACCACCGACGCTAACTATAAATCCACAGATATATAAAATGGGACTATAACTGCACAATACCAGCTAACACTACAAAGATATATTTACTCAATGTGAGTTAATCTGTACTGTATACATTAGTTATGTGCTATATATATTAAATTAAATTGGTGGACTATCAATCGCATAATACCATGGAGAGCCGCAGAAAATCCGCAAATCAATACTGCATCATGTGCATACCGATCTAACTATAATAAAAAAAATAGATTTTTAGCATTACAGCCATGGGGATTCTTTACATGCAATACAGGGATAGCTCCTATATTCCTGTGGGATCCCTGCCCTCTCCCTCGTATCACCAAGTTTAAGGACGGTATGTAAAGGGGAAGACCCCAACCCCGGAAAATCGCTAGATCCCTCAACAGTACTTATCAGAAGCGCTCCCGCTTTTCAGTAGCACTCACCCTGTTGTGTTAACACACAGCTCCCAATAGCATAGATGGATATCCATGTCCACCAGATATTGCTCCTATTGTAACTTACATCATTGTTAACGTTAACTGTCTCAGTTCCCCATGGTCTACCCAATCTGCATCCACCTATATCTACTTAGAAGCAACAAGAAAGGGGAGGGCTCAACCGAAGGTAAATATATGCAACAAGGGGTGCTACCAGCAGCAAAAGCAGCACAAATCTATGTCAAAGAAGAAGTAAACTGCACACCCAAAGCAAATGTACATATCAAATAAGCTTTATTGAAAAACCACATATAAAAAAGGGAGACACAAACATCTAAAAGCAATTAAAACGGCTCAAACAAAGGCCTGGCAACATCACTAGGGAAGGGGTGATGACCCCCTAACCCCTACCCTGCCTACACAGATAGATGATGATTGCTCCAAGGAAAAAATATCAACTGAGTCAAATGACATACAAAAATAAATCTAAAAAGACGTTGTGCAGAAACAGACCCACTGTATATTTATTGATACAGTAAAAGTTTTTTACAAAGTAAGAAAATTGCAATTTATCATAAGATCCATAACAATAATCTTTATTGAAATATCTTTAAGACACATGTATGACACGATATATCGAATCCTCCCTCCTTCATCATCATCCTTCTAGGACAAAAAGGTCTGAAAAAAATAGAAAAGGAAAAGCAAAAACACAAGAAAGAAAGCCGCACTCACCCGTCCAGGGAACTAAGAAGGCTTTATTCAGGAACATCAGTGTTTGCGGACAGCATGCCAGAAACTGTTCCTTACAGCATCAGGTCAGAACAGCAGGGCAGGTGGAACACAGGTGTGGGGCGTGTGAATCAAGGCAACGAGTCATTTCACGTCATGACTGACGCTTCATCCGGCCTAAAAAATATAAATGGGAAACAATAAGTATTTAATCAAAAATTATTTACAAGAACTGCGTATCAATCCCAATACTTCAAATAGAGGCCAGTGTACCCCAAGCGTCAGTAGAGAGATTTATCGGGCTTCTGATTACTCCCATCATCACAATTATTTATTCTGTAAATATCTCTCAAAATTGTATCTGTTGGCCATACTACTCTATAGAAGAATATTATACCACATTAAATTCCACATTCAATCCCTGTGGGCATAATGAATGTAATTGATAGATCCACCACATCTCTTTTCTTGAGTAGTTAATCTATCTCCACCCCTTTTGGGGATCAGTGCATGGTCCAAGGCCATAAACCTCAGATTATGTTCCGTATGGCCAGTTTCACAAAAATGTTTGGAGACTGGTAGATCCATTTTTCTCTTCCTAATACTAGATCTGTGGTTATTAACCCTTGTTTTAAGACTCCAAGTAGTCTGGCCAACATAAAGCAACTTACAGGGACACATAAGTACATTTGTGTTCAGGGCTCCATACATGTACTAGTGACAGGAAAGATTGCCTACATACCTATACAAGATCTTACCCTAGCAAAGAGGTCTGAGTTGTGCCATAACCATGCAATGAGGGCACGCCTATAGAGGGCATGCACTATAGTGTAGGAATAAGATAAGGGAGGGTTGGGAGGGTTCCACAAATGACACGTGCTCCGCCCCTGTAGGAGAGGGGGAAGTTATATACACACGCCCCCACCTGTTCCCAATAAGCCCTACCTGGAAGTGCAGGGAGCGATAATTACTTCCGTCCCTCGCACAAATACAGCCCATCAGGCTTTATACTTGTGTTTGGGGCTCCATACATGTACTAGTGACAGGAAATATTGCCTACATACCTATACAAGATCTTACCCTAGCATAGCGGTCTTAGTTGTGCCATAACCGCGCAATGAGGGCACGCTTATAGAGGGCAAAAAGCAACCATGCTAGGATGAATACAATTCCTTAAATAAAACATCCTACATCCAGCATCAATCTTCACATACCCGCAGTAGACTATACCTAGTGTGCTGAAAGAGTAGCCCTGACCAACTAGTGACTACTAGAGGTGGTAACCATACCTTGGAAACTGTGGTAGTAACGTCTGTAAAGAAACGACCTGAGAATGATAACATTCCCTGCCAAATATACTAACTGAACTATACCTATTACCATCACTACTTGTGACATTACTTCAAATGGACACGGAAAGGCTAACTTCATTGCCGGTCTGACATGCACCAATCCCCTGCTATTTAAGAGGCAAAAACTAAACTGACAGGTAAATGACAAGAAATACCTATTGACCTGATAGACCGTGTGGGTCATGTCGCCTGACTAGGCTCACGAAGGCACCTTACCCGATTGAGACTGTAACAACAGACATACCTAACTAGCCACTGTACTTACCCAACTGGACTTGAAAGTGATGACCCGTTGCAGATGACAGCTCCCTGCGTGAGCATCGTACCTGTAGACGTGACCAGTGTTTAGGTGAACCATCATGCCTGCAGACCTGACAGGTCTTTGTGACACCGTCGTGCCTGAACCCGTCACAGGTCCCCGCGGAACCATCGAGCCTGTAGACATGACAGGTCTTTGTGAAATCATCGTGCCTGTAAACGTCACAGGTCTTTGTAAACCACTTTTTTTTTTTTTTTTAAATACGTAAGTGTGAAATGCCATATTGAGTGTCTGCTATCTGAAACGTGTCAGATTACCTACATAAATGTCAAATCAATTGCTCTGAAATGAGACAGCAGCAACCACGATTCAATCCCCGATCCTAAAGAAATGAGTCATGTGACTGTGTATTAAATGCACAATATATCTGTAACTAAATGCCAGCCCTTCTTAAAAGAGAACGTGCAACTATGCCGGATAGTTGAATCTGTGTACTATAACGACATCGAGAAATACAACAGACGAGGTTGTATCTGACCTGAAAACGTGTCAGGTCATAACAAATATAACACACACGACAAATTGCTCTGATAACGAGTCAGTAGCAACTGGCATTAACACCTTTTAACCTGAAGAGGAGTCGGGCAACAGGGTAACATCATGAGTATTCATGACAAGATACCTGTATGAAGCTGGCGTGTTGTTCTGAAGGTGTGTCAGTAACAAAAATGACCAATTGTGTCCAATACCCTAACCAAATGATCTACATCCACTGTGTGCACCGCATGAAACATGTTAACCGTATGTACGGCATAACCTGCTAACAGTATACCCAACTACAAGTCGCTACTCAATATGTTATTGCTCTGAGACATGTCTGTAACAATAACCTATGTGGTGCATCCCCCCCCCCCCCCCCTGCAGACGGGGGAGGTTTAAGAATATGTGCTCGATATATCTGCAATGAATGTAAGCACAATATGAATACTGTAATCACGTATTGTAAATATATGTACAACCAGAGGTGCAACTGCTATTCAACACTAGGAACGAATGCACATAATAACCTACCCGCATACAACTATGGTAGTATGCAACAAATGCTGTGTACTGGTGCATGTATCATACACAAGATGGGAGCGTAAGTACCATGAAAACATAAGGAACGTTATGAATTTATGCTCAAACACCATTATGAGTACCGCATACATGCCTAGAAAATAAAGTGTAAACAACATATATCTAAAAAGATAAGACAATGTGCAACTATGCCGGATAGTTGAATATGTCTACTATAAGTAACTGATAACATGGTCATGAAATACCACGGAGGAGGCTGTATCTGTCCTGAGAACGTCTCAGGTCATGACAATAAACCACAATGTAATTGCTCTGAAAATTCGTCGGTAGCAACCGACATTAACCCCTTAAGCTGAAGGAGTCAGGCAAATAGGGCAGCATCCTAACAAAGCTGTATAAGCTTTCCGTATAAACACTATGCACAAATATGCAGTATGAAAGCTATGAGCATGAGTACAGTAAAGCTACGGGAGCATATGTGTAGTGTAGACTCTAAGGATGGAAATGCAGAAAAACTATTACCCATGTGCAGTACAACAAAATAAAGCTATGAACGTAACCAGACTACCAGACTATGAGCGTAACGAGCAAATATGCCGGATAGTTGAATCTGTGTACTATAACAAAATGACGTAATCGAGAAATACAACAGGCGAGGTTGTATCGGACCTGAAAACGTGTCAGGTCATAACAAATACACCAACGACAAAATTGGTCTGAATACGAGACAGTAGCAACCGACATTACCCCTTAACCTGAAGAGGAGTCAGGCAACAGGTTAACATTGTGAGTATTCCGGAAATTGGTTGCTCTGAATGTGAGTCAGTAACAACCGCGATTCAACCCCTGAAGGAACGAGTCAGTTGACCGGGTATTGAACAGCCGATTAGTGCCACTAAAATGATGACCACCCTTTGAACGAGTACCTGTGCCGGATAGTTGAATATGTGTACTATAACTTACTGATAACGTAGTCGTGAAATACAACAGAGGAGGTTGTATCTGACCTGAGAACTTGTCAGGTCATGACAATAAACAACAATGCGATTGCTCTGAACGAGTCAGTAGCAACCGACATTGACCCCTTAACTTGAAGAGGAGTCCGGCGATAGGGCAACATCCTGACAAACCTGAGTGAACTTTCCGTATATAAGACTATGCACGAATACACAGAATGAATGCTATGAACATACATACAGTAAAAGCTATGGGAGCATGTGTGTAGTGTAGACGCTATGGATGAACATGCAGAATAAATACCATTACCCATGTACAGTAAACGCTATGGATGTTAGTGCAGAGAACATAACAGAATGAATGCTACATGTATGCAGAATAAGTACTACAGCGTGTCAGCATAATAATTACTACCATCGTATGTGCAGAATGAATGCTACGAATGTCCGTGTAGTGTATTGCTACAATTCTATGTGCAATATACATGACGTGAACATGTCTGTGGTATGAATACAACGAGCGTATATGTGGTATAAATGCTATGAGCATATAGTGGTATGATACTATGAGCAGTATACTTGCGGTATCAATGCTAAGAGCGTATGTGCCTGATGTAGGCCATGTGTATGTGCAGTATAAATGCTATAAGTACATGTGCAGTATAAGCGTAGAGCATATGTGCTACGAATTAATATGTGGTATGATGCTATGAGGTATGAGTACTATGAGCAGTATAATGCTGTGAACATGCTATGTGCGCGTGGCCACAACTGCACGAAACAGCATGACACTGTGTGAGAACCGTATGAAACCTGCGTGTATGAATGCGGGAAACAACAAAACCATGACCGTGTAACCAATATAACTGCCATGAGCGTATGAACCGTATGAACCCTGCGTGTATGAATGCGATGAACGTGTGAACAACAAAACCATAACCGTGTGACCAATATAACTGCCATGAGCGTATGAAACCTGCGTGTATGAATGCGGTGAACATGTGAACAACTTAAGAACCGTGAGCGTGTGACCACTATAACTGCCATGAGTGTATGAACCGTATAATTGCTATAGGCAGTATACTGCCGTAACCAGTATGAAATACCATTAACAAATGAACCGAATGATACTTTGAGCGTATGAACCAGTGATAATTAGGAGGTGTGTGTTTGCCATGAACGTAACATGGTAGAAAGAACGTAAGACCGTGAACATGCCAAGAATATGTGAACAGCATAATTGCCAAGTTTGTGGACCATGTAAAACACCAGCAAGTGAGAGAATAACCATGGAGGTGAACAGCATAAATGCTGTGAATGTATCGTCAGTGAGTATATGTACCGTATATAATGATATTAGCACATGAAACTGTATACATACTATGCGCGTACGAGCAGTGTGTCATAAGCGTATGAATTGACCATGAGAGTAAGGATGATAAGAAACTCATGGAGTTATCAAACCGTGAAGATGCTCTACTCGTGTACCCCTTGTACCAGTAATGCGTGTATGCCCATTATAAACCAAGTGTATGAACCGTATGGATACCATGATCGTGCAAATAACGAGTATTACACTGTGTATACTATGATTTAATTAGATGTAGCCTATGTTATCTCTACAGAGCATTGCACCCTACTGTATACTATATTGAAACAAGACACTTTGCAGAGCACTGCATCACCACACACAGCATATGTTACCCTGCAACGTGATCCTCTGCAGAGTATTGCACCACACCAAACATTAAATGCCACCCTGTGTTGCAATGAAACCCTTCGCAGAGCATTGCACCACACTGCACATGCTAACTGTAACAACCCTCTGCAGAGCATTGCACTATGCCCTATATAATAGGTTATATTGAAACCATCCCATCTGCAGAGCATTGCACTAACTGTATAAAGTTTGTTTATAATGAGACCATCTGCAGGTTATAGCACTATACTGTATATAGTATATATTATATTGTAACAAGACCATCTGCAGAGCATAGCACCATAGCTGTATATATTGTAATGAGACCATCTGCAGAGCATTGCACCTTAACTATATATCATGTATACTATATTGAAACGAGATCATCTGCAGAGAATATCACCATAGCTGTATATCATGTATACTATATTGTAACAAGACCATCTGCAGATCATTGCACCATAACTGTATCATGTATACTATATTGTAACGAGACCATCTGCAGAGCACTGCACTATACCGTTATACAGTTCATGTTATATTGTAATGAGACGCTTTGCAGAGCATTACACTGTACCGTATACTGCAAGGTCACCGTATACCCCACAGAGCACCGCAGCACACAGCAAAAGTTATATTAAAACGACTCTTTGCAGAGCATTGCACCACATTGTATACAGCAAACGTTATATTGAAACAACCCTCCGCAGAGCATTACACTATACTTTAGATTAAAGATAGCAGACTAGCTGACATGACCGCCTAACGAGGACTGGGCAGCTGCCGCAACCTGTCCCAAGGGCATAGACAATTGTAGCTGTGCGGGTGGCGGGCGGTCAACATGCCGCCATGAGGCAGCTAGCGGGCTGCGTGAAATGCTGAGGCTGCACCACCCCCAGCACCGATTTAACTCACCTGCTTGCCGCTCCTGGCCCCCCACTACCGCTGCGGGCAGAGCCAGCCAGAACCATACCTGCCCAATATTACCTTATAATCAGTGAGACACAGCATCCACAGATAAGACAGCCAGCGGAGCTGCCAGGAATGCCGCGCCTGCACCCCCCCAGACTCATGATCAGCGAGGCCTCTGCACCGTGAGCAGCAGCTCTGAAGATTTTTGTGGGAGATTCAAACACCAGACTGCCACAGGAAGCAGAGATTCCACAAACGACACGTGCTCCGCCCCTGTAGGAGAGGGGAAAGTTATATACACACGCCCCCACCTGTTCCCAATAAGCCCCACCTGGAAGTGTAGGGAGCGATAATTACTTCCGCCCCTTGCACAAATACAGCCCATCAGGCTTTATACATATGACCCAATCTGAGTCACATGTTAAGTGTTTTATTTCACGTCTTATTGTTATCAGGATGCATAAATTGTGTATCTTTCATCATTTTGTTACAGTTCACAAAAGATAGACATGGGAATTAACCTAATTTCCTAGGGCCCAAGAATGTTAGCGGTTCTATCCTCTCACTATGTACCTCTGATTTGATAAGCCTATACATCTTCTGTAGGACATCAAAGGATTTGATGTAATTTCTTGATTAGTAAAGAAACTTTCTCTCATAATGTGCCAATGTTTAAGTACTCTAAAGATCAGACTACTATATTGATTATATGTAGAAACAAACGGCATCCTCTTATGTATTTTAACCTTGGTAGTAAGTGTAGCTGTTCTATCTAGGGCTTCTTCTTTGGATCTATGTTCCTCGATGATGTTTCTAGGATACCCTCTCAAGAAAGTTGTCTGTCATGTGATCCAAAGTCAAAGTCATAGCACTGTCATCATCTACCACCTGCCTAGCCCTCACCATTTGACTATAGGGAAGAGAATTAATCATTCTTCTGGGGTGACAACTGTGATAATGCAACAATGTGTTACTGTCGGTTTAGTATATATACTGATATGTAATTTTTGGTCTTTTTTTGGTATATTTACATCCAGAAAACTAACGTCAGTCATTTAGTGAGTCATAGTAAAGGGTATATTTTAGTCTATATTGTTAAGAAAATCATAAAAAATTTAGCAACTCATCAAATGTACCAGTCCATAGGAGGAAGATGTCGTCAATATATCTTCCACCACCCCAGACAATGTCTGAAGTGGTGGGATAGATAGACGACATCTTCCTTCATGGCCCCACATACACATTTGTGTACATGGGCGCCACATTCGTCCCCATGGCGGTTCCGACCAACTGTAAATAATATCTTCAAAAACAAAAAAATGTTAGAATCAAATGTAAAATTTGTAAAAAGAAATCTTGAACTGCCCTGGGGAACTCAGATGTTGATAGGACCTTACATACTGCTGCTATACCCCAGTCATGATCTATAGATGTATATAAGCTAGTGTGGTCTGGTACTGTTAAATCATGAATCTTGACTAAAATGTCACTAGTATCTCTAATGTAGGATTTTGCTAAAAAAAAAAAAAAGGTCTTAAAATCGAGTTCCTCCCCGAAACAATGGGTCTACCCGGAGGGCTGGACAAGGATTTGTGAATTTTTGGCAAAATGTATATAGCGGGTGTAATTGGATATTTAACAAAAAAACTCTATCAATTGTTCATCTATCAGCTTGTCTGTGTAGGCTTGTTATAGCCCTCTAGTAACCTTCATCAAGATCTCTCTCTTAGGATCACTATCCAATTTCAAATAGGTATTGGTATCGTTAAGTTGTCTGTAGACTTCTCTTTTGTAATCAGGTGTGTCCATAACCCCGACTGCACGACCCTTATCGGCTGGTTTGATGGTGAGGTCGTGGTTATGGACCAGCTGTTCCAAGGCTTGTTTCTCAGAAAGTGTAAGGTTATGTGTCAGTCATACCTTTTGATATTGGTGTCTCGAAGATCTTCAAGGTCCCGCCAGACCATATATGTCTGTAGTGGATGCACAGAGATGATAGGATTAAACATACTCTTATTACATAACTCAAAATCATTAATACATAAAATGCTCAATCTCACTGGTCTACATTGTACATCACCCTTTTCATGGGTATCAAACCATACCTTGAGCTTAAACCTCCTAAAAAATGTTTGGATGTCATATTCCACATTGTGGAGAATATAGGAGAAAAAAAGAGGGAGGACAGCGCCTCGCGTAATTCTGTGGGCTGAGTGGTATGAAAGTCCTTTAGTTGAAAATGTGCTCACCTTTGTGATGCTTAATGCACGCATCAAACCCAAATGTAATGGGGAGTAGTAGGTCTGTATCCTGGGCTGCAGCCTGCAAGGAGAACCGCGCTTCTGGCCGAAGTCGGTGGAGATGCAGAGGTAAGAAGAAGAAAAAATCCTGCAGTGGTGCTGCCTTGATGAATACGCAAGGAGTCAGAGACGGGAGGCTGAAGTTTCATGTATTTTATTCATACATGAATACTTGGATAACAGCAAGATGCGTTTCGAGGGCAAAACCCCTCCTTCTCAATTGTATACAGTTAGAAGCAGTGCTTGTATATATACAGATGTGAAATGGCACCAATAACAGCTGGCGGGAGTCACTGGGTCACGGTGGGGGGTACCTGACATAAAAAAACGAGAGCCGATGCATATCAATATAAACATAAATAGTGCGTTGAGATGTACATAATAGGTTAGGGTTAAATCCAAGCAAGTGTGAAGATATATTCAGGAATAAAGCCTTTGTGTTAAATGCACAAAGTGGGATATTTAAATTCCGGGGGGCGGGGGGGGGGGGTAGACAGTCAATTTCATTCATAAATTGTGGGGACCAATCTTAGGACAGTATTGGCGTGAAGTCTTTGTCACGTGGGGTGGGCGTGACCAATGGGGGGCCTTGTTTGGATGTTCAGGAGTAGTATTGTGGCGTGTGTATGTGCTGCAGGTGGAATAGCCAATCACATTGCACGTACTTGATGGCGTGTTAGCCAATCAGTGTAGTGCCTACCGAGACAGAAAAAAATAATAATGGGAATGTATACCCATTGAGGTGTATGGGGAGGCATACAGTTACTCCGGAGATGCTTGCCAATGTAATGACCAATCAGATTTCGTTGCTTGATGGCATTTGGACCAATCAGACGCATGCTTACTTTGACGGCAAAAAAAAAAAACTAAAGACAGCAATACGGGCGTACAGAGATGTGTATTATGGGTGTGATAACCATTCCGATTTGAATGCTTGATGGCATTTTAGCCAATCGGAGGGCCACCTACCGGGGTAGAAAATAAACTGATGGAACGAATGGCCCCAGATGTGTATATGGGGGCATGTTTTTGAGGTCAGAAATGGGGATGGAAGGTAGACAATCAGGTAATGAGCCTTGATGGCATATGGGTCAATCAGGAGGGAGCCTACTAAAAAGCTGGTCTTGGGGTACTGACTGTGTTGATGCGGTTTGGACCAATCAGGTTTAAGCAAGGTTATACACTTGTACCTGGGAATTGGCAGTGGTTTTAAATGCTGTGTTCTATGTATTCATTAAGACCCAGCGGGGTGAGAGTTTTCAGTTTGAAAATCGAATAATTTTCACGGTGACAGTTGTGTGAATCTTCTATTGCAAGAAACGGGTATTTGGAAAAATCGTTATTGTGTTTCTCAGCGGAATGCCTCAAACACTGTAGAGTTGGTAGCTATTTTTAACAATTGAGCGATGCTTGTTTAGTCTGCTACTGAGCATTTGAGTTGTTCTGCCGATGTACTGTATCCCGCATGGGCATTCCAGAAGATAGATGGTGTATGCAGTTTTGCAGTTCATCATACTTTTCAACTGGTGGTGTTCACCTGTAATTTGAGGTGAAACCCTGGCATCGGTTCTTGATGTTCAGACATTTGCAGTTTTTTGTGCCACATTTGAAAGAGCCCATGATGCCTCCACTCAGGAGGTTGGTTTTTTTGATGTCCTTTAATTTGCTAGGAGCTAAAATATTTTTCAAAGACTTATTTTTCCGGAACGTGATTTGTGGTTGTGTGGGTGTGAGTTTCTTTGAGGAAGGGATCCAATAGGAGGGGGTCCCAGTGGGACTGGAGGATGTTCCTGATTTTCTTGTGGTCTGTAGAGTAGGCGGTGATAAAATTGTAGGCGTATGATTTGTCGGTCTCTTTGGCCTCTGCGGGGGTTTTTGGCAGTAGACATGTATTTTGGTATAGAAGGCCGGCTTTCTTCTTACTGTCCTGAATTAGGGATTTTGGGCATCCCCTGGCTTTGAACCTCTGATCTAGGATTTTGCTCTGTGAAGAGAAGTCGTTGTTTGTACAATTTCTGCGTATACGCTTATATTGTCCATGTGGAATGTTGTGAGTCCATTTTTTGAAATGGCAGCTGTTATAGTCCAGATAACTGTTGCCGTCTACATTTTTGAAGAAAGTCTTGGTGGTGATTGTCAGAATTGTGTGAAACTACTATGTCCAGAAATTCTGCGTGGTTTTGATAATGTGTATGTGTAAAATGGACATTCTATGTATTATTGTTGAGTGAAGTGATGAATTGATTGAGGCCGTCGGTGTTTCCGTCCCATACGATAAAAATGTCATCAATGTATCTTTTGTAGATTTTTCAATGATGGAAAAGGGGGTGACAGAGTAGTGATTTTTCAAAATGTCCCATGAATAAATTAGCCAAACTGGGGGCGAAACGGGTCCCCATCGCTGTTCCACAGTGCTGGCGGTATAGTTGTCCGTTGAATTGGAAATAGTTATGTTCAAGTATGAAGCGAATTGCATTTAGTAGGAAATTTCGTTGGGGAGATGGCATGTGATCATCTGTCTGGAGGTAGTAGGAAACTGCAGATATTCCCAGGTCGTGTATGATGATCATGTATAGTGACGAGATGTCCATGATGAGAAATTAATAATGTTCCTTCCATTGCAAGCTGATGATGGATTGGATAAAATCGCTGGTGTCTTTGGTGTGAGATGGTAGGTTGATGACATTTTTGTAGATGCCAGTCAATGTATTGTGATAAGTTGGAGGTGAGAGAGTTAATTCCTGAGATAATGGGGCATCCAGGCGGGTTCGTAGAGTGTTTGTGGATCTTTGGTAAATGGTAAAGTGGGGTGTCAGGTTCTGTGATTTTGATGAAATTGTGTTCTTGTTTGCTGATTACGCCAGTTTTCAGACCTGTGTCCAAGAGAAAAGATAGTTCATTGCAGTAATGGGTTGTGGGATTTTTGTCCAGAATTGTATAAAAGGATGTATTCGGAAATGTAATTTTCTCTATTCATGATCACCATCCCACTGCCTTTGTCGGACGATTTGATGATGATGGAGTTGTCTGAGGATAGTTTTTTCATTGCTCTTTTTTGCTTATTTTAGATTATGGTTGTAGCTCTCTTTGTGATTATTTGTGAGTTTTTCAAAATCCCTGGATACTCCTGCCATAAAGGTTTCAATGAAGTTCCCCTATGGTGAGTGGGGTAGAATGTCAATTTAGGTCTGAGTTCCATGCTGATAGGGGAGGGGGGATTCCAGAGAAAAATCATAATAATTTTTGGTATAAGTGACCTTTGTCTCATTGCTTTGTAATTGGGGTAGGTTGAAGTGTCTCTTCAAGGTAAGCTTTCGAATGAATTAATTTAAGTCCAGAAACAGATCAAAGTTGTTTTATTTGTTAAATGGGCAGAAGGACAGCCCTCTGGAGAGAACTTGAAGCTCTATGTTATCAAGGGGTCTTTTGGAGAGATTAAAGATTTTGATGGTGTCTGTGGATATTTCGGAATTGCCAGGACAGGATGTCATGTGAGATTCCTCTAATGGCGGGTGCATTTTGCTTTTTTTGAGTTGTCGTCCTCTTTTTCCTCTCTTCCTTTTCTTTTGGGTGGGTGTATGGGTGCCGCTAGATGTACCCTCTCCAGAGGGAAGAGGTGGTGTTCTGGGGTTTGGCCCACGGTGGGAGGAAGTCCTAAAGAATCTGAAAGTATTGTGTGGTTTTTGGGTAGCAGGACAATATCTGTACTTGAGAGTCGGGATGCAGAGGGATTGCATGGTGTGATAGATAAGTCTTGGTTCGGTGTTATGCTCCCGTCTATGGTGATGAGGGAGTCTTCAAATAATGGGTCCTTGTCGTCTCCAGGAGGTGTTGAAGCGTCCTGACGGAAGCTCTGGAGGATAAAAATTCCAGTTATTCTTTTGGAATCTGTTCAGGGTTAATTTTCTTCGGTGTCTTAGGTTTGGAAAGAGATTTCCTGGGGGCAAGAATGGGCAGTGTGTTGGTTGAGGTGGTGGATTGTTTGATAGTAGTGGTACGGCATGGGGTAGCTATTCGTTTGTTAGTGGTATTGCGGTGTAGCAGTGTTTTAGTTTTGAGTTTGACCGGGATAGGGGTTTGAGTTGTGGGTGGTTTTTGTTGGGTTGGTTGTGAGTAGTGTCTTTTAACCAGAATTTGATATTGTTGTTTTTGTAGTCTGCTCTATCTCGGTTTAATTTTTGAAGTTTCTTGGAGGTGTCTAGTTTTGATGTGGTTATTTTGTCCCAACCCGTGTATTCTTTGAGGTGTTTCAGGTCAGACAGTTTAAATATACAGTTATCAACCTTATCTGATACAGAACAAACAAGGGAATCACGTTTCTCAATCAAAATATCAATTAAAGTGCATGAACATTTATGTAATGCTGCATCCCATTTCTTATTCTTATCTTTAAATGAGGAGCTTGTGTGTATTCTCAAGCCTCTGGGCAGTATTTCTTCTGCCAAATAAACCTTGAGAAAGAAAGAAAGTCTAAATGGTGCTGGATCTCTGATATCGAGAGTGTTTCCAGTTCAAAGAAAAGGTCTCTCATAAGTTCGAACTCTGTTTCATGGGTCGAAGAGTTACCTTGAGATGTTACAGTCCCAGCTGGCAAGTCTTGTGATGATTTAACAAGATTCCTGAAGGTGATGTCCCTTTTGGAGAGTCTTGATGTCTTCAGATCCATGAAGGTGTTGGATACAGAATATAGCGGTCGCTTATGCTCCTCTGGTTAGCTAGAAAAGCTGTCCGGTTGCTGGGGTTGGTATACGGTGGGCCCAGATATACTGTGGAGAATATAGGAGAAAAAAAAGAGGGGGGACAGCGCCTCGCGTAATTCTGTGGGCTGAGTGATATGAAAGCCCTTTAGTTGAAAATGTGCTCACCTTTGTGATGCTTCATGCACACATCAAACCCAAATGTAATGGGTCTGTATCCTGGGCTGCAGCCTGCAAGGAAAACCGGGCTTCTGGCTGAAGTCGGTGGAGATGCAGAGGTAAGAAGAAGAAGAAAAAAAAAGAGAAAAAAAATTCGGTCTCGGTAGGCACTACACTGATTGGCTAACGCCATCAAGTACGAGCAATCTGATTGGCTATTCCACCCGCAGCCTTTCCGAAGTATTTTATACGCACATACACACGCCGCAATACTACTCCTGAACATCCAAACAAGGGTTTTTTAAAAGCAATATTATCAACATTCAATGTAGGTCTAAGGCGTAATCTCATGCCACGGGGGATACGCTTGCATTTATAGTACTCCCCTAGGGTTATAAGATGTAAGTCCAGTACCACACGTCTTCTAGATTCATTCTCAAAATTACATTTGATATCATTAATAGATGGAATAGATAAAAAGTCTGCATCACCTCTAACTCCGCTTAAAATTCTACTGACCTAATCCTCTGCATAGGACGATGCATGAGTGTTACTATTATCAAGTGTCCTCCATATTATAGTGTGCAAGCAAAAAAATCTGTAGATAAAAAACAACAAATTTTGCAGCACTACTTCACCAAAATAAACTGCAGTGGGTGCCAGCGCCCAAAAACCTGATCAGGGTCCATGTAGATAACAAATCAAAAATTGTTAGATTCATGATCAACCAATAGATATGCCCCAATGCAAGCTGGCTGGTTCCCGCAGTTGCCGCCTATGGAAAGAAGACAGAGAGAAAATACTATTATATATTACCTGTTTCCTGATATGCAGCCACCCAGGCCCATATCAGTACTTACATAAGCAGTGCGGTTATATCTCAACTTGCATTGGGAGTGAAGTTACCTAAAACAGTAAAATGCTGACTTAGTACATACATCCTATAAATCCCCCAGCCAGTGAGCATGCATCATATATGCAGGAGATACTCACTTGTCGCCAGGGTGTCAGTTTCATATCCTACGGTCCTGCAGTGGCAGGAAACCGGGTACTGTATGCCTGGGATGGCTCGCTGTTTGCACGCTGGCGTCTCTCTAAAGTAGCCAGCCCACTTTCGGCGATATCCCATGATGAAAGAGGGGGCAGAGCCAAGTCGCATGTCAAATGATGCTTCTTCTAGCTATGAATGGCCCGTGGGCAGGTACCTAGTGTAATACAAGCCTGTCACACAGTATTATTGGCTGCGTTAGTCACTGCCAGCCAGAGCCGCAATGAGGAGTGGATCCCTTTACAGTCCAGGCATTCCAGTATGGAGATCCGTGTACTAGTATTAATCCCCCTTACATAAATTGCCTCACGCTCAGTGAGTATAGTGCCAACCACCAGCACCAGCAGGGCTGATTAGTAGAAAAAAATACTCATATTATTTTATATAAGGTTAGATACCCATTATACAGTATTCTGCTCACATAAACAGGGAATAATTGTATATACTGTATACCACTGTCTTCTGTAGTTGGTGACAATATGGATGGACAGTAATGTTAAAGTTTGATAAATAAGGGGACCACTAAGAGTCAGAGACATAGTGATTGTAGGTAAAGAGGTATATCTGGCGATCTGTTCCACATTGGGATGAAGATATAGATATGTATAAAGTATAAAAATGAAAAAAAGAAAAAAAAAAATATATATAATATTCCCAAAAAAAATGCAGCACTCCAAGTTCAGATGAAAATAAAAGTGGCGTTTATTCCATCTAGTTCAAGGGCAATGTTTCAGCTGCGTACCTGCAGCCTTAATCAAGCAAACACACAGGGGGAGATTTATCAAAGGATTTAGACTGGTTTTTCCTGTCTAAATTTGTCGCACAGAAAGTCGCAGTCTAAATATGTGCGACTTTTCTGCGACTTTTGTTGTAGAGGATTTTTAGAACATGATGCATGCAAGTCTATTTTAGACGGAAATGCATTGGAAAATGCATTGGTGCTGAATTTATCAAGTGCGACTTTTGTGCGACAAGTCGCATCTGCCCAAAATATGCTGAAATGTCAGACCATGTTGGAGCAAGTCTAAATGCAGTTAAAGCTGTAGACCCTGAAGTCTGAGCACAGAATTTATCAAGGGCTGTGAGACCTTTGATAAATTAATAACACAATAGACAGGAGACTACCACATACGCTGGTCTATAAGCATTCCCAGAATAGACTAGATTAGTAAATGTCCCCCACAGTGTACAAGTAGTGGTATAAATATGGTGGAAACTGTGACATCATTATTACATCACACATTTGCATAAGAATCATAATACATAGGAAAACAGAAGCGATCTCACGATCGGTACAAATATTCAATCAAATGTACATACAGTGGCGTAGAACATATCAATAGTGATACAGGGTGATATCAAAATCGTGCATATGTATATAGAATAAACATAATAATAACATAAAAGTGACTCACATGGACGGAAGCTCTGGGCGGAACCTGCTTGATGCGAAAAACAAATGCCGGCTGCGTCATCACCCTGTGACAGGCGCGAGCGCGGCGTGTACAGAGTAAACGGAAGCATAGGAGATCAACCGGAAACAAGCGCATTGGCGCATGCGCAGTAAAACGGAGAATCCTCCGTGGCCATCATGCTAGAGGGCTCAATTAAGGGAAATGTACAAAATGAATGGGGCAGAGCAAAGAGTACTCCGCGGCCGTCATATTAAAGAGGTCGATAGAGGGCAATATAATATAGATGCAAAAAAACGGCAACCAACATTGGCACATCAAAAAGCAGGAATGTAAAAATAATGGCGCAATTAAAGGTGTAGTAGATAATGGTGAAAATGAAAAAATGAAGAAAATGAAAAAAACTGAAGAATAAAAAATAAAAAGTAATGAAAAACATAAATGATAAAATAAAAAAATATAAAAAATAAGTCGTCATAGGAAGGGACAATCTGTGTCTGCACGTTCAGGGGACCAAAATGGTAGGTATAAAAACTACCGTAGAAATAATAAGACTCTTTAGGAATAATAGACCAGGATCCATAACGTACAGGAGACCATATGCAACCGGACACTGCATTCTGGACTCCCTAGGTATAAAGTCTGGTGCCCGAAACAAAACTGGTATGGGAACCCGACAGCGGGGAGGCATGGGGGTAACCCATAATATACGGGAAACACCCCGGTCTCCAGAAGTCCCATAATTGGGAGTGGCATAATAGTAGCCCTAGCCAGAAGTGTCCCACATCCATGCACACATACATAGTCGATCCTAGAAAGGTCTAAATGGTTAAGGTAATAAATGATTAGGTCACCCACTGTGCAAAGACACATCTAACAGAGTCTGTACATCCATAGCTCAAAGGGATAAAAATACTAAATAATATAAACAAAAAAGTTTATTAAAAAAGTTAGAGAGATCAAAGTAATAGGTATGGTTGATGAATAATAAATCACATAATGAAAACAATATAGGTTCCGGTTGAGCTTCTGTTTCCCAGATATAACATATGATGAGGAGAGTGAATGTTCATGCAGGTTCCGTCATGCCGTCTCTATAAAGTGAAAATTAAAAAAGAGGAGATTATAATCTCAAAAAATATTTTTTACACAGTATATTCATAGCATAACCACAGGTGACAATATAGGAAGGCTAAGGGCGTGGCGGTTAATAGGTAATGAATATAATGATTAAATGTTGGCAATGGGGAAGTCCACATTAAGGCCATTGGGTTTGAGTGTTTGTAACTCAAAAATCCAACGTAGTTCGCAATGATGAAGGGCAGCGATGCGATCGCCTCCTCTTTTGAGGGGGGAATGTGGTCAATCAGAGCGAAACGAAGGTCCCGCTCTGAGTGGCCACATTCGACGAAATGGTTGGGGACAGGGAGATCTCGCCTCCCCTTCCTAATGGTGTAGCGATGTTGATTAAGGCGTGTACGAAATTCCCCTGTGGTTTCTCCCACATATAAGAGGTTACACGGACATAAAAGAATGTAAATAACAAATTTAGACGAACAAGTAAGATAATGTTTAATCTTGTAGGTCTTGCCATGTTGTGGATGAATAAATGTTGGCCCTTTGACCATTTTTGAACAATTTATACAGTGGCAACAGGGGTAACAACCTTGACTTTTGACAGTTAAATACAGTTGTCGAGTAGAGGACTGCGTCCCAATATCGGCCCGAACAAGTTTATCACGAAGATTTGGTGCCCGCTTATAGGACATTAAAGGTGGTGATTGAAAGTTACTGATGGATGGGAATGATCTTTTCAATATATGCCAGTGTTTTCTGACAATCTCAGAAACACGGTGAGATTGCTCATTGTATTGAGAGACGAAAGCTATGCGGTTTGCAGAGCTTTTGGGAGAAGTATCATAGATCAGTGACTTTCGATCATGAGCAAGTGCAGAACTTTTACATTGTGAAATCAATTTTTGGGGATACCCACGTTGAATAAAGTTGGAGGCCATGGTGTCAAGAATGGGCATAATGGCAGTTTCCTTACTGACAATGCGTCTAGCTCGGAGCATATGACTCCGTGGTAGAGATTTAATCATGGATTTAGGGTGTTGACTGGTTAAATGTAAAATAGAATTGCAATCAGTAGGTTTGGAGAAGAGAGTAGTAGAATCGATAGAGACCAGTGTATCCATTAACTGTATGGAGGTGCAAGATGAATTCAAAGTAAATTGAATGTGCGGGCAGATAGTATTCAGAAAAGTGTGGAAATCAAGAAGAGAATCGCCGGAACCGCTCCAAATGAGGAACACATCATCTATGTATCGCCACCACCCCAGGACATTCCTGAAGTGGTGGGACACATAGATGTGTGACTCCTCCAATGACGCCACCACCATGTTGGCATACGTTGGGGCCACATTGGTCCCCATGGTGGTTCCGGCAATTTGTGCATAAAAAGAATCATTAAAGGTGAAATTGTTAGATAGTACAAAATCAAGAAGAGAAATAATGAATTGGGTTTCAGGCAGAGAAAAATCAGATGAGATCATAGAGGCTACAGCCGCTATACCGAGGTCATTAGGAATGGATGTATACAGAGATACAATGTCGAATGATGCCAAAATGACATCACCCGAGATTGTAACGGAATCAAGTTTTTTGAGAAAATCAGAGGTATCACGTAAGTATGATTTAGCGCTCATTGCATAGCGCCCTTGAACTAGATGGAATAAACGCCACTTTTATTTTCATCTGAACTTGGAGTGCTGCAGTTCTTTTTTGGAATATACTTACGTGCATCCCGTGACCTGGGTTTGACTGATAGCACCCGCCGCTATTTGGTGTGCTGCTCCATATTGGATTTATATATATATATATATATATATATATATATTCACAATGGAGAAGGAGAAAAAGGAATAGCACTACTTGCGGTTACTTATAGAGCTGATAGGGTTAAACTTCAACTGAACAGCTCACACGGAGGCGGGTCTGAAAAGGCCGTCAGCTATGGTGGTGCTGGGAAGATTACATGTTATTTAGCGATATCTATGTTTTAATATTTCTCCGCTTTCTATATTTTATATGTTATAATCTCACGTAAGTTCCGGTGGATGTCACATGATCATTGCACACTCACCTGCATAATAAAAAGCCGAGCGCAATGCTGCTAGTTAGAGGCCGGACAAAGCGCACATAGCGCAAAATAACCGGTTATCGCCTCACACCTGAGCGCCCGTTACAGCATGGTCCCCGTTCCGTCGGTCTAACCATCATTGATTCCTAGGAGCTGGCTGTCGCTATCCTAACGGTGAGTGCGGATATTTCATCTTTGAATCTATCTACTATGCACTATATATATATATATATATATATATATATATATATATATATATATATATATATATATATATATATATATATATATATGAGAGAGAGACCAATCAGAATTAACCTAGCGGGGCATGAGGGAATTAATTATCAGGGACCTCTGTGTCTCTACTGCCCTAATGTCCCCCTTGTAAGAAGGGCGGTACCATAAGACTGGAACCTCCTGATATACCCTAACTAGGAGGGTACACTAACTGATGGGGGTTGCCTACAACCCCTACTAGCTTCCTATCGGTACCCTCAGGCTGGTCCCTCCCACCTTTTTTTTCCGGGTGGATCTAAATAAATGGGGCGAATGTAAGTTTTTCGTTCAAGCGATTCGGGGCCATCGCCTGGAGTTCGAATATCCATCTACACACACTGTTGTAGGATTCGGTCGAAGATTCCTCCCCGTGGTGATCTAACGTGTGTGGCGTCACCCTAATGCATCTGATTGATATGGTTTGCAATCAGTGTATCCCGTCCATTTCTTATGTCAGCCAGATGCTCCAGGATTCGTTTTCTAAACTCACAAAGTTTTACCCACATAAAATACACTACAGGAACAGCCAGATACACAATACCTGTTGTGCTACAATTAATGAAGTCTTTAAGTATGTATTTTTTCCTGGTTTTCGAGCCCTCAAATGATTTGGTTTTCATAATGCTGCCACATGCCCTACAGTGTCCACATGGATATGATCCTAGTGAAGTATCATGCAACCAATTGGTACGGGAGGGACGGGGTGCCAGATGGCTATGCACAAGTGTGTCACCAATACTACGTCCCCTCCTAAAGGTAATGGCTGGAGGTTCATCCATCACGTCCTCTAGATCCGGATCCAGACGTAGGATACTCCAATGTTTATTATAGATATCTCTAACAGTTCTGGATGCAGAGTCAAATGTCCCAATTATTCATATGGGTTGCGTACCTGTATCCCGTATTTGGGGTACCAATAGTTTGTCTCTCCTTTGACCTTTTGCAAATTGAAATGGCAACCAAAGTTATGATCCGGATACCCTCTCTCCCTAAAATGGGTCTGCAGATCCCTTGGTGGGTGACAAAGTCTGCCATTTCCAAACAGTTCCTCCTGAGACAGAGATATTGCCCCTTGGGGATCCCCTGTTTAAGGGGGCCCGGGTGGCAGCTCTTCCATCTCAGGAGGCTGTTCGTCGATGTTTTCTTGTGGAAGATGTTAGTTTTGATTTTGCCCTGTCCATCCTTGGATATGTACACATCCAGAAATGCCAATCCTTCCCGGCTTGTTTCAAATGTAAAAAAACAAACCTATGTTGTTCACATTAAGGAGTTTGACATATTCTTCATTCATTTTGTGTGCCTGTCCATAAAATAAAGATATCATCAATATACCTTGACCACATAATCGCATTTTCAGAGAGAAATTCCCTCTCATCATGGAAGGCGGTGATTGCCTCCCACCAGCCCAGGAGCAGGTTGGCATAGCTGGGGGCACAAGAGCTGGTGGAAGAACTGTCCATTGAAGAGGAAATAATTATGGGTCAAGGTATATTCCAAGAGCTGGAGGACAAATTGTGTGTGGGCCTGCAGATATACACCTCTGGAGGATAGGTAATAAGCCATGGAATTGATTCCCACTGTATGGGGAATAGAAGAGTATAATGCCTAAACATCAATGGAGGCAAGGATGGTATTTTCCTCCACTGATAAATAATCCACTTTTTTTTAGAAGGTATCTCATGTGTAAGATGGTAGTGCAGAGACAAAATGTCTGATCATTTTATCGATATAAATCCTGATGATCTGGCCAAGACCCTCTATACCAGCTACTATGGGGCGTCCCTTTAACAGGCTTAGCCCCTTATGCACTTCGGGTAAGGCCTAAAAAGTTGAAATAACAGGGGTCTTGGGGAACATAAAATCAAACTCATTCTGGTCAATCAGCAGGTTCTCTTTGGCAGAAAGTAAGATTTGTAGTAAAGTATTTTTATATATCTCAGTGGGGTCAGTTGGTAACACCTCATATGTTGAATTGTCTCTCAACAGGCGCTCACACATAGCTATATAGTCACTGCGATTCAGGAGGACAATATTACCGCTCTTGTCAGAGGGCTTGATGACAAGGTCCGTATTACTGGCAAGATCCAACATTGCTTGCCTTTCCACCCTAGTCAAGTTGGAATGATATTCCATCTTTAGGGTGGGTATCAACTTTAGGTCCCTCGCCACCAAGTGCTCAAATACCTCAATACATTGTATACCACCAATTGGGGGAAGGGCTGTGCTTTTCAACTTACAGTTCGTGAGTGGACCCACTCCTCCTAGATCTTTCACTTTCCGTGAGGAGGTCTGACAAATCACGTACTGCTTGAAGATCAGGGACACTTAAGCCCTGAATAGCTGCCTCTCTTCTTTCTCGTAACTTGAAAAATTTGTGCCAGCGTAATTTTCTGGTGAACAGAAACAGGGATACCGTTCTGATGCTGCAGCTCAAGGAGGGTGTGCCATGCAGGGCGCATGGCTCAGCATTCCTTGTCGCAGGGCAGACAAGATGTTCTTCCCATTGTCAGTCACCATGGATCCCATTTACAGTTTTCGTGGAGTAAGCCATGCTCCGATTTCTTTATGAATGACTTTTAGCAGTTCCCCTCCCCGTGTGACTCCGTTCGCCAAGACAAACCATGTTAAGAACAGCTTGACACGGCCGTGCCCTGCCCACATGGTATGCTGAAGGGACGTGAGGGATGAGGAGGCGGAGTCTCACACTGTCACTGGACCAACGGCCTGAGAGCGTGGAGGAGGAAGTGGCGTGACCTGTCCAAGTTGCTGTTGTGGCTGTGCAGGAACTGCATTCACCCAGTGGGCTGTAAAGGACATGTATTGTCCCTGACTGTAGTTACAGCTCCAGACGTTGGTGCTGCCGTGCACTTTGGTAAACATCGACAGGCTCAAGGACTGGCCCACGTTCCCTTCCACAAAATTGTGCAGGGCTGGTATTGCCTTCTTCGCAAAGAAATGACGGCTTGGGACTCTCCACCTCGGCTCGGCACAAGCCATCAGTTCTCTGAAAGGTGCAGAGTCCACCACTTGAAAAGGGAGGGACTGCAGCACCAGCAACTTGGACAGGAACACATTCAGCTTATACTGTTGTCTCTTGGACATTGCTTCGCTGATGGATTGCTGGCGGAATGACTGACTCAAAATAGGAGGAGCAGGAGGGTATGACACACCGCTCCCTTCAGCTGAGGTGGTGGAGCCTTGGCTGGCTGAAACGGAGCAGCGTGCCACTGGGTGATGCAGCAGGCTGGACCACTACATCGGAACCATGGTTCTCCCAGGCCAATTTATGGTGGTGCAGCAAATGTTGACGCAGGGCCATGGTGCCAACATTGAGACCCTGGTCACGCTTCCCCTTCTGCCGAAACATCTTGCATGTGGCTATGTTAACCTCCTCCGGATGCTTGATGAAAAACTGCCACACCACCGAGTAGCTGATTTTCACACCAACAGTCCGCACTAATTGACTGCTACTGATGCCGTCTCCAGGAACCCCTGTTCCACTACCTCCCGGGAAGGTAGGGTGCCACGAAGCAGGTGGTCTTCCCCAGGCATGTTTGGCTCCAGAATTTCCACTTCTGTCACCATGCTGACTGCCAACCATGCTACCACCTTGCTGGCTCAGCTGCTGCCTCACGGGCAACCTGCAACCCTCTTCTCCTAATGATGATGAAGCCCCTTCTGCACCTGGCTCCCAATTGCGATTGGCTTCATCATCATCAAGTGTCTGCATGTCACTGATGTCTCCTCAGGTTCCTCAACAGTGTCTGCTTCAGGACCCTGAACGCTGGCAACACCACCTCCCACTTCACTCCTCATCACTACTTGCCCGCCTAATGGAGAAAGCGGCGGATGTCTCCTCCACTTCTTGGCTGGACCGTAGCTGCAGACTGTCCTCTATTAGATCGTCCTCACTGAATTGTGGAACTGAACCCACAGCATAAGTTACTTCTGTAGGGGAGGGAACAGAATAGGACAGAGGCAATGGGAGGACAGGGACTGCTCCGGGGCCATGCCAACTGAGGGTTGTGTCTGAGGAACCCACCGACTGTTAACTGGTGGTATCAGATGTTACTTGTGATGAAGTGGGTGACTGTGTCAACCTATCGATGAAGGCAGATGGGTTGCTGGTCGAGACACGGCCGCTAGCTGATACTGGGAGATCAGGCCTTTCGCTGCGACTCCTGCTGCCACTCGCCCCCTAGTCTGCTGTGACCTCTGCCTGCACCTAATTAATTTAGGCCTCTACCACTCTTCTGTGCATGTCCTGGCACTTCTCTGCCTGACATACTTAGGGAGTATATGAGGGGAGTACAATACGCTTCACTACGCTTAAAACAGTATTTGTCTAGAACAGCAGCAGGTGTGTACTTTTGGCTGTCCTTTCACAGTATGTAGGCCCTTGAGACTTTAACAGGAACAAAATAGTGCACCACTTAGATGTTCATATGTGGTATGCACTTATGAGGGCAGAAAATTTTTATACAGTACGCCTAAAGTATTTGTGTACAACACCAGCCGGTGAGTACTTTTGGCTAGCCTTTCACAGTATTTAGGCCCTTGAGACTTTAACAGGAACAAAATGCGCTTTTAAAAAAAAAAAGTATTTAAAAAAAAGTACATTTAAAAAAAAAAGTATTTGTGCACAACACCAGCAGTACACACTAGTGCTGCAGCACACAGTCGCTGTGTACTACATGCAAAATTGCACTTTCTCTCTCAATCTCACTCCTTTCTCGATCAGTGCTTCTAGGCAGGATTTGTGCTTGAGCTGAATCGCTGCTGATCTTCTGTGAAAAACACTGCTCTCTGTAAGGGTGCGTTCACACAGAGCAATTCGAGGAATTTACTCCAGTAATTCCTCTTGAATTCTCTGCTCCAAATTAATGCATATGTCCCCTTCCCATTGACTGCAATGTATTTTACACTGTGCTGTTCACACTTCGGAAATTCCGCTAGCGGAATTCTGACGCTGAATTCCTTTCCGCTTGAAGAAAGAACATGTTCATTCTTCAAGCGGAATCAGCTAGCAGAATTCAATAGAAGTCAATGGTAAAAAAAAATTTACGGCCGGAAAATGTAGAAGAGACAGCCCATGAAAAAAGGATGACACCCATTCTCTACCACATACTCATCCCTTTTTTTATTCGGCAGCCATTTTCTACACAAGCCTGAAGCACATTAAAGTAAATAGCTTTTTAAGAAACTGATAAACAAGAGCAAAACAACTGAAAATGTTGCATCTACTCAGGAAGGAGTTGTGGAACCACGCATCAGACTACACCCCCCCAACTTCGTCTACTATTAACCATCATGGTTAATGTGATTCGTCGTTGCAGACTACGTATGGTAAGCAAGTGTTCCATATTAAAACAAAGTTTAATGTTCACAATTTCTTTAATTTTTTTAACCTAATGTAGTTAACATTTTTATGCTCTTTTGTATCTAGAGACAAGCCAGGCTTCGGAGGTACTGGGTGCACCCAATCAATAGCCTTCGTGATTCACATGGCCACATAGGGAAACTATATGTTGAGCTGAGAAGGTACGTGTATATGGTTTAACCCACAACCCCTTGTTATTTTTATTGAAATCTGGGCCATTTTTGACATTCTCTGTCTTCATAAGTATCCCGAAAAATTCACAACTTTGTGAGGATGCCTATGGAGGCCTTTGACAAACTGTTGGACGTTCTTGGTCCACACCTGCGTCATCAGGATACAGTAATGCGTCAAGCCATCTTGCCCACAGCCCGTTTGTTGATCACGTTGCGTAAGTGGAGTTTGCAATATTTTAAATTTTCACGTTCAACAACCTCTCTACAACATGTATTCAGAATTGTTGTTCTGTGAGATAAAGTAATCATATGCAACTACCAGCATGCCCTGATGCAGCCTTATCCTGCTCAGCTGACCCTAAACTACAACTCCCAGCATCTAACACCATATTGTTGGATGGTAAATGGAATGTTAAACTTGCTTGGAGTTGTAGTTTGTGCTCAGATGAAAAACTCTATTGTTTCATGTTTTTGCGATAAATTACTCTTTTTTTTTTTTTTCTCTTTCAGATTTCTGGCAACTGGAGAAAGTTTCGCATCGTTGCACCTCCAATTCTGAGTCGGAAAATCTACCGCCTCTGGAATTGTGAGGTCAACATGCCACATGATCTGGCAACACTTGCAGCCCATTTCGATGCCCAGTCCAACCCAGGAGATGTGGCCACAGGCAGCAGCAGGCTTTCAGTCTGTAGCCCAATTCCCCAACTGCATAGGCGACGTCGATGGGATGCATGTACGAGTGCAGCAGCCACCGCGATCAGGATCCCAGTACTTCAATTACAAAAAGTACTTTTCTGTGGTCCTGATGGCGGTGGCTGATTCCAATTATAAGTACATTACCATCAATGTCGGCGCCTATGGTAGTACTGGGGACTCGCGGGAGCTGATGACATCTGATTTTGGGCAGAAAGTGTTGCAAAATCAGGTCACTCTGCCTCCACCAAGACCTCTTCCGGGTTACCACCCATCCAGTCCCCTTCATCATGGTATCGGATGAGGCCTTTCCTCTGAACAACCTGCTGCGCCCATACCCACAGAGGGGACTGGATGCCCGTAAGAGAGTTTTCAACGAAAGGCTGACCCGGGCACGACGCTTTGTGAAGTGCACCTTTGGGATCATGAGTAGGAAGTGGAGGATCTTCACCTGTGCAAAGCAGTTGGATGTGGCCACAGTCATCAAAGCTGCGTGTGTCCTCCACAACTATGTCCATGACTATGATAGCCCTGATATAGAACCACACTGTGGCTCAGGTCATCCATCCAACCATACTGTTCTCGTGAGAGAAACCTTCGCTGACTATTTCATGTCCCCCGAAGGTGCCGTGTCCTGGCAAGTTTAACAGCCTTGTTGATCAACAAAGGTGCTGGATAATTGATGCCTATGGACCAAAAGCAGTTTGTCAAATCCCTCCATAGATGTCCTCACCTCGTGGACTAGAATCAAGTAAACAGTATACCTTACCCAACCGTGTGGTCTTGATGATGTGGACTATTTTCATAGAAATTTTGGCTTCTTTCCTAACTGTTGGACACTACCTTCAGCCACATGTGGTCGCCTACAACCACAACCTTATCTGTCCAAGTAGTGGTCTCCTGTGCTACCAGCATGTTTATGAAGATTTTTGTTTGTGATACGTTATTTCTTCAAACACCCTATTCTATAAAGTTTTTTAACTAAAAAGTTATTTTGTGAGTATTTTGTTAAATACCTAAGTGTTTTGGGTTATCTAAATTTATATGTAGAAATTTTTTTTTTATAGCAAACATTTATCTCCCTTTTATTTTTTTATTTGGTTAAACAGATGGCAAAATAGAAAGGGATCTGATTGTTTGCTATGGTCAACTCCATAAAATTAAATTGTGACAAGTCATTCATTGCAAGTTAATAAATGAAAACAAAATGTATTACATTACAAAGCCTACCTACCCAACCAACCACCCACCCACCCAAATTATAACCCCCCCCAAAAAAAATTATAAAATAAATAACTTTAGAACTATTTACATTTCCATGGCTCGTAAAAGGGCTGTGAGTCATACTGATGTTGTTCCCTGGGAGCTGGCAGAGGGTGGGGGGGTTGATTGGAGGGATGTATTGTTGTTGGGGATAGAAACCAGATGTAGGGGTAAAGGGGAGTGAGGAAGGGGTAGGGAAATGTTGTGGGTTTGTTTGGGTACTAACATTAATGCCACGGGGAGACAGAGAGCGCTGATCAGCCGTGATTTTAACTTGTTTAATCAAGTCCTCGACTGGAAGAAGAGGATCTCCAGAGGCATATACTGCTGATGCCGCTAGGCAGAATGCCATAAAAACCGGGCCGAGAGGCATTTGGTATTTCCCTACAACGTGCAGCTAGGGGGTAGGAAAAATAATCACATTTGTCGTTCCTGTCGACCCTCCGGATAAGAGACAAAGGTTTGCCTTCTACCTCCAATTGTTTGTCTGATATCTGGAGGGTACAACGGGAACGACGATGTGATGGCTGGGAGGAAGGGGGCGTGTGTCCTGAGAGGGAGTTTGTGAGGGACCTGGAGCCTCTTCAACCAGAGTCCTTTCAGTGGACTCTGTAGGAACTTCAACAGCATCTGAATCTGCAATTCCAGACACTAAAGTTTCTTCTGAGACATGCACATCCATAGCCTGAGACTGTTCACCATGGTCTGCAGGCTGGTAATTCCCACTTGTACTGTTTGAAAAAAAAAATTTAATTTCCAACAATTAAAAAAAAAAACTTACTGCTGAAGTTGTCTGGTTGGCAGGAGGAAGCGAAGCTGGTCCTCATAAGGAATTTTTGGGCATTTTGAAGGCGATGCTCCACTTGCCTCTTGGCTTTTATTATGGGACTTAATAAAGTAGTCCCTTGTGGACTTCCAATGGGTTCTCAATTCTTTTACTGGAAGATTAAAGTGAACAAATAAATTAAAAACACAAACGTGCATGACATGAGCACTACTCTGAAATAGCGTATGGACAGGAAAAAAATGTCAGGGTGCATCATTTAAAGTCATACAACATGCATTTTCATCTAATGTTCTTATGGGATTAAGGTAACAATGGGATTCTTTCACCGTGTGAAATCACGTGTGTGTGTGTATATCTTATGTAGAAGATGTGCTACACATAACTCACAAATATCTTCTTGTAAGGGCTCTGACATTTCTTTGAAATTGTCATACATGGCCAAGGCTATCGACTTCCAAGCATTGTAAATGCACATACGGTTGCTGTGGTTGGGGTCTTTCGGGTCCCACAATAGTGGTCGTGACTGAACCTGTGCAAAAAAATAATAATTATAACAACAACAGAAAAGATAAGGATATACACTGGAAACTCAACTATTATGCCACGAAGGGGTACTTTGCTCCCCTGCACCGGAAGTCCACTTTCCTGTGTCCGTAAATGTAATGTTCCAAACGCAGTGTGCGGGCTTCCGTGTTAAGGCCCGCCCCACGTGATGTCACGCCCGCCCCCTTCCCATATACTTTCGTTGAGGGGGGCGGGCGTGACATCACGTGGGGCGGGCCTTAACACGGAAGCCCGCACACTGCGTTCGTAACATTAAACTTTTCATGAGGGGGAGGGCGTGACATCACAAGGGTGCAGCCATGAATACAAAAGTCCGCACACTGCATTCAGAACATTAAAGTTATGGACGCAGGGGAGTGGAGTACCCCTTTCAAAACAATACCATGCTAAGTGATTTTTTTAATTTTTATAAACTGGGTGAAAAATATTTTTCACATGTGCTAAAACAGATATTGTAATATTGCACAAGTTTGCAACGCCACAGAAGTTTACCATTATCAAATTAATCAGATCCGCTTTCAGGGTGCAAAGTACTCAGAGAAATAAGTGTTTCCCAAACAGGGTGCCTACAGCTGTTGCAAAACTACAATTACCAGCATGCCACGAAAGCCCATGGCTGTTCGGGCATGCTGGGAGCAACAGTTGTAGGCACCGAACTAAGCAATCTGCTTGTTGGTATGGGCAAATGGGTTAAACTTGGTAATATGCACATGGCTACTTAAAAAGTATAGGATAGGCTCTAAAAACATAATGAAACATACCTCTATGAACAGTTCGTCAAGATCTACTTGGATTTTCTTAGCAGACTTTTTTTGGACATTTTGGTGCTCATATATAACTTGCAGTAAACTCACAGGTGTAGGCTATAGATTTCTGAGTAGCAGAATCATAAAATGGCCGATTTGGCCCTCCCACAAACCCTCCCCTTCTTTCTTCCCCATTTCCGCGTGAAATGAAATTTCGTTTTTCCGCACGGATTGTTTAAGCGTGAATTCCTCTAGAATTACTCCGTGTGAACGCACACTAATAGAACGCCGTAGACAGTGACAGAGAGGTGAATCGCTGTAGTAAGAATGCTTTTCTTTGAAACACACACTGCTCTCTGTCCCTCTCTCTGTGCAACAGAACGCTGACTTGACTAACTTTTCTGTGCAACACAAAGCACTGTCTGTCCTTATCTATCTCTCTGTAGTGAAAGGCTGTAGTGACTGGCCGATTATATAGGGCTGTGACATCACAGGGGTGACTGGCTGCTGATAGGCTGCATCCTGCATGTGATTCAGGGTCTTCCCGCCTTCCCAGAGTTCCTTGCCCCATGTCCTCACATGTGGATCCACCATTTTAGATGCCCTGGAGCCTGGATCACACTAAATGGAGTTTAATGAAGCGATTTGCGTGATAGAATCGTGGCGATATTCGCATTCGTTGCAAATCAAATTTTTCCTGAAATTCGTAACCAATTTGGATTCATCAGATTTGATTTGCTCATCTCTAATTAATATCAGGATGTATTAAAAAAAACAACGTAGATGATAGTGATAGCCAAAGCTTCCTTCATTTACTGCAATAAATAAAATAGATATTCGATAATAAGGTATCCTCCCGGTAATCCCAAAATATATCAAAGGATTGGACAAGCAGAATGGTCATTCACAGGTCTCTTATTAGTTCCTACATATAAAAAAATAAAAGCTGCAAATATAGACTAGGGATAATAATAGCCATATGCTTGAAAACAAGGCCCAAATCACACACCCTAAAAGAGGATGATCAGTATTTCAAAAGTAACAAGGTGAGTGCTATACACATTTGATATGTCCCACGCTAAGTATTGTAGATAGCAAGATGAGGGACAGTACCAAAGACTGGTGTAGATTAGCCCAATGTATATACTGATAAGTGGAAGACACTACCAAAAAAGATTAAAACAATAATAATTAGAAATATTAAGTATAATACCGATTGCTAATGGCAACCGTAATAGGCGCTTACCTCTCTAAGATACATGCATATGGTAGATCACAAGATGTAGAGATGTATTGGAGATAGGATATAATAATCCCATGGTGGTATATTAAATGAAATAGTCCCCTGCAAAAACAATATGGGGAAAGAAATAGAGAGATATATCTATTCCTTAGTAACCACATCAACAAATATGTCAATCCTGGTATAGTCAGCTAGGGATTGTCCTTTTGCATCCACTCACCTACCAATTAAATGATATCATTAAACAAAGGAATATCCAAAACATCCATTTCTAGTTTCAGACCCTGAAAAAACTTCCTCTAATTTATTTAGTGTGCATAGAGATTTGTCTTTCACCCACAGACATGTTATATTTTAGCGAAATATAGAGAAATTATGCTTCTGCACTTACCTATTAATAGAAGTATTTTATTTCCACATCAAAGCAAAAGAACAGCTGGCTGGTGGTGGGGAGGGTAGGAAAAGATGCCAAAGCCGGAGCTGCGCGAGTGACGTCTAAGAGCTCGTTTCGCGGGTAAACTGCTTCCTCTGGCCTCACCTTGTGTCAGCCAGGGCACTCCTACCTGGGTGCCTGGGTGACGTCACCAAAAATGGGAGGGGGAACAAAGAAAAAGATACCTAAGGTAAGTGTAAGAAAAAGCTAAAAACAATGAGGATAGCAAATAATACAAAACAGGAGTATGTACAGGATCGCAGGATCAGCATCAGGAGGGTACGGGAGTGAGGGAAAGAAAAATTCAAAGGAAGACTGAGTTTGTTGCAGTCATTAAGACTGAGGATTCCCATAGCATCAGTCCGTATAATCCAATGAGCCTCGCGTTGCCGAAGAATTCTTTCTCTGTTCATGCCACCCTTGGTCACCTTTTCAATACAGCAAAAAGTAAGTGTATTCTTATCGCTGTTGTGGTGATTTTTCATCTGTTCTATCAGCCTGGCAGAGCCGATACCGGGAGAAAAGACATCTCTTGGTAGATCCTTTGAATCGAAGGAGAACAGGCATCAGCAGTTACTTACCAAAGAATCTAGATGGATATCTAGACTAGACGCCACGGGAGGTCTAGTATTAAATGAAAAAAAGGAAAAAGGTTTCAATTAATGCTTTATACTTTTGCCAGTGTTTTCATATGTCAAGGTGTTTGTTTTTAAAGTTATATACACTTTCCTTTTTTTTATTTACACGGTTATCATGGTGATGGTTGACTTTACTTTTATAAGCACACCTGTCCACGTGAACAAACCAGGGGCCTGACAAAGCGCTGACTGCACGATACGGAGCATCGCCCAACCCACTCCCCCTCCCCTCTACATCCATCTGCTCTCCTGCATGTATTGGAACAACATGAAGTTGTAATGCAATAAAGAAATTGGCTGTTCCTCAAGACCGGGTGAGTGCTCCATTCTTTTTATTCTCCTGTTGGAACATAATTATAATTGTGGCAAATTTTGGATTTGCCTTGGTACTTGATAGGCCTACCCAACTTATGAATCAACCCAGAAACCTTTTAGGTTCTTTGACTGAGAAGCCAACGTTGATGGATCTGGCGGATTATCGGCTGACGCGTTACTAATAGTGCTGCACCACTTTGTAGAGTGTGTGTGATCGACTGGCATCTCACACATAGTGTTGCTCACGAATATTCGCAATTCGAATATTATTCGCGAATATCGCATATTCGCGAATTCGCGAATTTCGCGAATATAGCGCTATATATTCGTAATTACGAATATTCGTTTTTTTTTTTTTTGTTTTTTTTTATTTCACAGTACACATCACAGTGATCACCCCTCTCTGCTTCCAGCTTGTGTGGTGTAAAGAAGGCTCTAATACTACTGTGTGAGACTGGCGTGCGAAAATTCGCATATACGAAAATTCGCATATGCTAATTTTCGCATATGCAAATTTTCGCATATGCGAATTTTCGCGTGTTCTAATTTTGCATGTTAATATTCGCATATGTTAATTTTCGCATGCGCGAATGTTCGCATATGCGAAAATAAAACGAGACTATAACGAGTATGCGAATATTCGCGAATATATGACGAATATTCGTCCATATATTCGCGAATATTCGCGAATTCGAATATGGCCTATGCCGCTCAACACTACTCACACACCGGTGCCTTTAGCCCCGCAAAGTGGTTGCAAAGTATCTTGGTATGTATCAGAGCCCAATTCATGGTGTAATTAAATTGAGAGAAAGCGGCAGCCTCTTCACCTAGAACGACTCGTAGAAAGTGTGACCTCCGTACTTGTGACAAAGTCCGGTTACCTTGTAACCGAAGAGGTCAAACTCCTCCTGCTTTTCAGGCTTCACAGAGCAGATGATATCTCTGTACATACTAAAAGCCATGATGAACTCTTATAAAGACAGCTTCCGACTCAGCCTGACATCTTTAGACTTCAATATCACTGAAACATCCCCACATGCTATGGTCTTATTCTAGGTCAAGTCATGTGTGGCAATGAGTAAAGATGCTAAATTAACATCCTTCCCATGCAAGATGTCTTTCTTTATAATATAAAGTATAGTCACAAGTGCTGGATGTGGATATATATTTATTTAAAGAGCCCAATCTGCTGCTTCACTAATGTACATTTCCCTGTATATTCGTACTACCCAAACGATTGATTCAAAATACTAATAATAGTGAGCGCTGACTGGGACTTGAGTGTGTAATGGTGGTAACCAATGGCAACCAATTGACTCTATATAAGTGTACCCGTTTATACTATGACGTGAATCCTCCTATGTGGATGACAACAAGAGCTATTTGCACAATAGGCGTCTATAAGAAAAAAATTTAAAAAGTAGATGTTACTTCTAAAATATCTGGTCCGTTATACCTGATAGATAGTCCGTGCAGGGGTAGAGTGCTATAACACTAACCTGGGATATATAGCCTCCAATTTAGTGGAACTAGAAGAAATTACCCATTGCTTTATTTTATAAAAATCCAAATAGCTCAAGTTCAGCATTGAGTCCATGAGGAGTTAATGAGTTTAAGTTGAAAATCCATTTTGATTCCATCCTGGATAGGTGTGAAATATAATTCCCTCCTCTCCAATGTAGAGTGACCTTTTCCAATCCAAAAAAGGTTTACTCACTGGTGGATTGGTTATGCATTTGTTTATAATTAACTGTCAGGGGGTGTCCGTCATATCCCCTCTGAATATTGTGTATGGGTTCTTTTATCCAAATTCCCAGTTGTCTTTTGGTGCACCCCACATAGATTTTTTCACATGGACAACATATAGCATATATCACCCCCTTTGGTCTTAGTGGATGTGATTTTTTATTTTATACTAGTTATTTTCATTTTTATTTTCCACCTCAATTCTGGGGGAATTGTTCTCCATAGACTTACATGGGTAAAATCAATTTTTCACTGGCAAAAAGTTCATTGCTGTACTAGTAGCTTGTTTGTTTTTAATAGTTTGCTTTATAGTGGGGGCTATTCGGTTACCGACATTCCAAGCTTTTTTGTATATGAATGAAGGTACGGATGGGATGAGATCACCCAATATTTTATCACTTGATAAGATGTTCCAATGTCGTTTTACAAATTTTTTTTATTCAAAGCTATGTTTATTATACTGGGTGATAGTGGGTATTTTGATCATTTTATCTTGTTTGCTAGTATTGACCACCTTCTCTGTATTGTTTATCCCTATTTTGGATGTCAATTGTGCTCTATTCGTGTCACGTACTTGTTATTGTATTGTATTTAGCTGTACCTCCTCATCACCTTTACTGATAATTTTTTTCTTCAATAGGCCAGCTACCTGATCATACTGTACGACCTCTGTGCAGTTCCTATGCAATCTTAAAAACTGACTCCAGGGTATATTCTTTAGCCAAGCTGGTAAATGACAGCTGTCCATGTGTAAAGCTGTTGCTGTCCGTAGGTTTATTATAAGTATGTGTGTGAATCTGATTGTTCCGAATGTTTATGGTTAAATCTAAAAAGTGTACGGATGTCTGACTATATGATGCCGTGAAGTTTAAAAAGAAATCGTTTTTATTAATATTAGTTAAAAAGGTAGTCAGACAATGCACCCCACCTTCCCATATAAATAAAACAATCAATGAAGCCAGAGGATGAGGTTCGCACTAAAGTGGCCCCCACGGAAGAATAAAGATTCCTCCCAGAGGCCCACGTGAAGGTTAGAATAACTGGGCGCGAACCTTATCCCCATGACGGTGCCCCACTGGTTATAAAAATCATTTTCATATTTAAAATAGTTGTGATCTAAAATAAAACTGATGCACTCTCCTATAAATTAGATTTTCATATTATCTTGCTTTTTTATTTTTTTTTTAGAAAATGTTCAGATGCTTGTCAACCTTTTTGGTGTTCTATTATAGTATGCAGTGAGGTTATGTTGAGGGCACCTATAATACAATTTTCTCTCCATGTGATGTCTTGTAGGATTTGTAACACGTGTCGTATTTTTCAAGTAGGCCGTAAGCTTCTCCCCAGATGGTTGAATGTGAGTATCTATGTATTTAGGTTTGCAGTTAAGCACCCTATTCCCGAGACGATAGGTCTACCAGGTGGGTTGTGTGTACTTTTGGGATCGGATAGAAAACAGGGAGCCTAGGGTCATTGCAAATTCTCTTTCTTGTTTTAGTAGGATCCCTGTTTGTGCACCTACCTCAAGTAGTTGATTGAGTTACTTCTTATATACTGATCCTACATGTTTTTGTGTCTCTTAGGAGGCGTATGCATTCCACATGGTACATCTCCTGGTTTAAAATAACTATACCTCCGCCCTTATCGGCCAGACATATCAATATGTTATGGTTTTTTTGTAATGATTTAATAGCTTTCTGTTCACTTACACTTAGATTTTGTCTTTGATGTTTAGTATTAAGCTTCAGTTTCCTTAGGTCCCTAGTGACCATATTTTCAAAGGCATACATTGCCTCTGAATATTCCCGATGGGGAAAAACTTAGATTTTTTTTTAGGTTAGTATGTTTATATATAGGTGGGTCAATTGTGTCAATACTGGGAGTAGTTTTTGAATAAAAAAAATATATTTTTTCAACGTTAAATTTCTCATACATTTTTTTAAACCTATATATGCTTCTAATTTGTTCAGAGAGCATATAGGAGCAAAATTTAGGCCCTTTTGTATAAAATTCTCCTCCCCTGGTGTTAAAATATGATTACTAAGGTTAAAGATTTTTTGTTCATTTTTATTTTCACTATTTTTTTTTTTGTTTACCGCCCCTTTTACCTCCTTTTTCTTTGTACAAAAAAAAAAAACTTTGTTCTTTTATTGGTATTTTGAGGCATGATTGATCTCTGTTTAGGTCTTGTATCTCCTGGTGTTACTTCTGTTCTTCTCTTATTACTGTTTGTAACCTCTTCTGTCTGTAGCAACGAAAACCTATTTTGTGTAGAGAGGTTATATTGTGCTGGCTCAGTGGGGGTATGGTTGGTATTATTTGTTGTGCTTTCTGTTATACTGATCATATGTTGCAGTGGTCTGCGTTACCTCCCTCCTTTTCTATCATCCATCCCAGTCTGGGAGAGGTGTTGCCCACTTTGATTTTGGCTTAAACAGGGTCATGTCTTGTAAGTATGGATAAACTAACTTCCTCTATATTTTCTTGTTCCTCCCCTACTGCATCAACAGTTTCCAGCTCCTCATAATTATATGATTTATCCTCAATTACATCAGGGATGTTATTTGTGGAGTCTCTAATTTATGTTGTTTCTTTTTAAATATCTCTTTCTTTTTGTCTTATTCTTTGCTGTATGCTCCTTGATAATTTCTTTATTTCCTCGTGATTTTTATAAGGCTTTATGTTGTCAAATAATTGCGCTATGATTGGTTTATTATTTGAGACTATTCTTCCTTTTATTTATGATGACTGTCACCACCTGTCTGGAAAAATCATGAAGCAGACAGTCCCATTCATCTAGGGTATCTGGGTCACCAAGATCACCTGAAAGCACTTTGTGGAGACACGACCACTGGCTGATAACGGGAGTTCAGGCCTCTCGCTGCGACTCCTGCTGCCACTCGCCCCAAGTCTGCTGCCAACTCTGCCTGAAGTATTTAGGCCTCTGCCACCCCTCTGTGCACGTCCTGGCACTTCTCTGCCTGACATACTTAGTGCGTTTATGAGGGTATTACAATACGCTACATTACTCTTTAAACAGTATTTGTCTACAACAGCAGCAGGTGATTACTTACGGCTGTCCTTTCACAGTATGTAGGCCCTTTACAGATTAACAGGTACAAAATGGTACAATACTTGGATGTACCTATGCGGGCAGTAATATGCCTAACTATACGCAGAAAAAACTCTGTATTTTTGTAAAACACCAGCCGGTGAATACTATTGTTTGGACTTTGACGGTATGGAGCACCTTGACAGCTTAACAGGTACTAAATGGTACAATACTTGGATGTACCTATGCGGTATGCACTGATGAGGGCAGTTATATATGCGTAACTATACGCAGAAAAAACGACTTAAAAAAACAAACAGCCGGTGAATACTATTGTTTGGACGTGCACAGTATGTAGCCCCTTGACAGATTAACAGGTACAAATGCACTACAATCCACTGAACAATCACGTATTTCTGAACAGCAGCAGGACCCAACAGTGCAGCACCACAAAAAAAAAATCCAGGGATTAAACCCTAAATTGCACTCTGTCACACAATTCTGAGCAGCAGATGATTTGTGGAGCATATAAAAATAAACTCAATTGGGCTGAAAAATGAGGAGATAAGATGCTTCAGAAAGTTCAGGCAGCTTGGAGATCTGTATGAGGCAGCTGACAGCTATCTGCCCCTCTCTGCTGCAATGCTCAATAACGTGAATAGGAGGTTTAGCAATCAATGATCCTTCTCAGTGTAACAGCACAGCACTCTGCACTCCTGTCTTCCCCTAATGTTGATGTGACTAGCAGTTGCAGTGTGACGCTGTGGTATGAGCTATTCACACACACGCAGTCCCGTCCTCTCCATCTAAGTGCATAGACGAAATGAAGAGAGGCAAGATGGCCGCCGATTATATAGGGGCTGTGACATCACAGGGGTCAGTGAACACTGATAGGCTGCATCTCACATGTGATTCAGGGTCAGCCCGCCTACCTTCATTCCCGCTGCTGTTTCCCGCCCTCCCATAATCCCCTGCCCCATGTACTCACATGTGGATCTGCCATCTTAGGTCTCCAATAGCCTGGAACGCTGTAAAATTGAGTTTAAAGCGCAACTGTCATGGAAATTATACTCCCCAGACTAATACCATGATATTATAGATGATATGTGTAATGCAGCTGTACTTTTGGCTGCTATTTATCACTCTTTATCAGCAGGAAAATAGTTTTATTGTGCAGTCAACAACAGTCTGATAGGCGTGGCTGGGGATCGTAATGCCCCTCCTCCGCCACGCCTATCCCCTGTAAGTGAGCGCTGGACCACTGTGTGATTGACACACAGGTCCCCACCCCCCGATGTGCAGGCCGGCATGACTCCACTGAGCCTATACATATAATGTGCACCTTTGTTATATGAAATACAGTGCCCGTACTCCTCTTCTTTCTTCTCATGGTGCCGGAGACGTGCTGCTTCTGCTTTCACTATAGGCAGAGAGCTCGCTCCCTGCCTCTTGCACTGCGCAGGTGCACTGAGCTGGCGGCAGCCAACGGGAGCGAGCTCAGTGCCTGTAGTAAAAGCAGAAGAAGCGCGTCTCTGGCACCATGAGAAGAAAGAGGAGTAGTACGGGCACTGTATATCATATAACATAAAGGTGCACATTATATGTATAGGCTCAGTGGAGTCACGCCGGCCCGCACATCATGGACATCGGGGGGTGGGGACCTGTGTGTAAATCACACAGTGGAAATAGTATGCACTCACCGCTAGGCTATGGCTGTCAATCCTAGAAGTCCGGGGACATGGGTGGAGTCGGCGTCTGCGTGGAGCGCTCAGAGGCTACACCGGTTGTTTCACGGGATCAACCCACTTCTTCCGGCCTCTAGTTTGCATCATTGCGTCTCCTTATTTTATACGTATGTGCTCTGCAGAGGTAACCGTGGAAACCAGTAAACAAATCTACGGGTCTAGTGAGAGGTCAAACTAGTAAAGTGTACTTGTGAACGCTACTCGGTAAGTAGAACTCTACTCTATGATATTAATTATTGCTATAGTAGAGATAATATAAATGGTATTTAATTAAATATTATATAAGAAAGGGGATAAATCAAGCCGGTCGTTAAAACCTAATGGTCCCTGTGCCTCACTGCGTAGGATCCATTTCGCCTCGCGTTGTAGTAATAAAGTATCCCTGTTGCCTCCTCTTTTAGGTGTTTTAACCACTTCTAATCCACCAAAACGTAAAACATCTATTTTTTTGATGGCAAGTAGCTAGGTGCTCAGCCAATCGGGGCACTCCAGTACCTTTAACAAGGGTATACCTATGTTCTCGTATCCTGACACATAGGGGTCTTATTGTTTTCCCTATATAAAATCGGGAACAGGGGCAGAGGAGACTTAGGAGCAGAAAATACCCTACTGAAGTTATCGAGACAGCCTATCAGAAAGTAGAAAAAATGTATAGGAACCGAAGAAAATCAAAACGAACTGAACAGAATGAAGATCTCTATGAACGTAAATTAATATTTTCTTTTAACAACTCTCAAATGAATGATAAAATAAAAAGTAGTATATTACAACATTGGCATATTCTACAGAACGATAATGATCTGAAAGTAGCAACACGACAACGACCTATCATCACCTACCATAAAGACCGCACCATAGCCGACCACCTCAAAATTACATCTGAAAAAGAAGTAAAGAAAAAGGACAATTGGTTCACAGAAATTATCCCCAAGGGCAACCGCAGATGCGGTAATTGTAAATTATGTAAATATAATGAATGCGCAGACATCTGTAAATTAGGAGGAATAACACATAAAATAGACCAACTGATCACATGTAAAACCTCATATGTAGTCTACTACATCCTCTGCCCCTGTTCCCGATTTTATATAGGGAAAACAATAAGACCCCTATATGTCAGAATACGAGAACATAGGTATACCCTTGTTAAAGGTACTGGAATGCCCCGATTGGCTAAGCACCTAGCTACTTGCCATCAAAACAATATAGATGTTTTATGTTTTGGTGGATTAGAAGTGGTTAAAACACCTAAAAGAGGAGGCAACAGGGATACTTTATTACTACAACGCGAGGCGAAATGGATCCTACGCAGTGAGGCACAGGGACCATTAGGTTTTAACGACCGGCTTGATTTATCCCCTTTCTTATATAATATTTAATTAAATACCATTTATATTATCTCTACTATAGCAATAATTAATATCATAGAGTATGAATAGTTCTACTTACCGAGTAGCGTTCACAAGTACACTTTACTAGTTTGACCTCTCACTAGACCCGTAGATTTGTTTACTGGTTTCCATGGTTACCTCTGCGGAGCACATACGTATAAAATAAGGAGACGCAATGACGCAAACTAGAGGCCGGAAGAAGTGGGTTGATCCCGCGAAACAACCGGTGTAGCCTCCGAGCGCTCCATGCAGACGCCGACTCCACCCATGTCCCCGGACTTCTAGGATTGACAGCCATAGCCTAGCGGTGAGTGCATACTATTTCCTCTATACAATATTACTATGATACTGCAGCTTTTCTGATATGCACCCCGCAGGTGGCGTTTTCACGTGAGTACCCCGGGCCGCCATATCTGTATATACGATCCATAAGGAGCCATAGAACAGGCTTAGATAACATTGCACATCTTGCGAGTGCCCCCATCTGCTATTCCTTTTGTATATTCAATCACACAGTGGTCCAGTGCTCACTTACAGGGGATAGGTGTGGCGGAGGCGGGGCATTATGATCCCCAGCCATGCCTATCCGTCTGTTGCTGACCGCACAATAAACACTATTTTCCTGCTGATAAAGAGTGATAAACAGCAGCCAAAAGTATAGCTGCATTACACGTATCATCATCTATACTATAATGTTTTTAGTTTGGGGGGTATAATTTCCATGACAGTTGCACTTTAATGAAGCGATTCGCGCGATTGAATCACAGCGATATTCGAATTCGCTGCGAATCGAATTTTTCATGAAATTCGTAACGAATTCGGGTTCATCAACTTCGATTCGCTCATCTCTAGCTATAACACTAAAACAAGCTGCTTCTAATGTGGAATTGAATGAGCCATGCCGTTGGTGTGCTAAGCGGATGTCTTTCTTTATGTTGGCTGGAATGAAGTGAGCTGGTGCAATGTTGGGAATAACAGCATTAATGCCTGAGGGAGGAACAGGGAAATGAGTCTGAACTGGTGCACAGTTGCTACCGAGGCAACTACACTGCTCAAAAAAATAAAGGGAACATTAAGATAACACATTCTAGATCTGAATGAATGAACTAATCGTAAGAAATACTTTCGTCTTTACATAGTTGAATGTACTGACAACAAAATCAAACAAAAATTATCAATGGAAATCAAATTTATCAACCCATGGTGGTCTGGATATGGAGTCACACTCAAAATCAAAGTGGAAAACCACACTACAGGCTGATCCAACTTTCATGTAATGTCCTTAAAACAAGTCAAAATGAGGTGCAGTAGTGTGTGTGGCCTCCACGTGCCCGTATGACCTCGCAACAATGCCTGGGCATGCTCCTGATGAGGTGGCCGATGGTCTCCTGAGGGATTTCCTCCCAGACCGGGACTAAAGCATCCGCTGACTCCTGGACAGTCTGTGGTGAAACGTGGCGTTGGGGGATGGAGCGAGACATGATGTCCCAGATTTGCTCAATTGGATTCAGGTCTGGTGAACGGGCAGGCCAGTCAATAGCATCAAGGCCTTCCTCTTGCAGGAACTGCTGACACACTCCAGCCACATGAGGTCTAGCGTTGTCTTGCATTAGGAGGAACCCAGGGCCAACCGCGCCAGCATATGGTCTCACAAGGTCTGAGGATCTCATCTCGATACCTAATGGCAGTCAGACTACTTCTGGCAAGCACATGAAGGGCTGTGCGGCCCCCCAAAGAAATGCCACCCCACACCATTACTGACCCACCGCCAAACCGGTCATGCTGGAGGATGTTGCAGGCCGCAGAACGTTCTACACAGCGTCTCCAGACTCTGTCACGTCTGTCACAAGGGCTCAGGGTGAACCTGCTTTCATCTGTGAAGAGCACAGTGCGCCAGTTTCGAATTAGCCAATCTTGGTGTTCTCTGGCAAAAGCCAAATGTCCTGCACGGTGTTGGGCTGTAAGCACAACCCCCACCTGTGGACGTCGGGCCCTCATACCACCCTCATGGAGTCTGTTTCTGACCATTTGAGTGGACACATGCACATTTGTGGGCTGCTGGAGGTCATTTGGTAGGGCTCTGGCAGTGCTCCTCCTTGCACAAAGCTGGAGGCAGCGGACCTGCTGCTGGGTTATTGCCCTCTTACGGCCTCTTCCATGACTCCTGATGTACTGGCCTGTCCCCTGGTCGTGCCTCCATGCTCTGGACACTACGCTGACAGACACAGCAAACCTTCTTGCCACAGCTCGCATTGATGTGCCATCCTGGATGAGCTACACTACCTGAGCCACTTGTGTGGGTTGTAGACTCAGTCTCATGCTACAACTAGACTGACCAAAACATCAGCCAGGAAGCATAGGAACCGAGAAGGGGTCTGTGGTCTCCACCTGCAGGACCACTCCTTTATTGGGGGTGTCTTGCTAATTTCCACCTGTTGTCTGTTCAATTTGCACAACAGCATGTGAAATTGATTATCAATCAGTGTTGCTTCCTGAGTGGACAGTGTGATTGACTTGGAGTTACATTGTGTTGTTTGTGTTCCTTTTATTTTTTTTGAGTAGTGTACTATCCATAAGCAATTCCTGTCTAATATTGAGACCCGCAGGTATCAAGCACAAAATGCCAGTAAGCTTCTCTTTTATAGTTTTTTTTATGCAAATTACCACCTCTGGCTCTCGATGTCACTTTTTTGATGGCATACACTGTAAAAAAATCTTTTGTGACCACCATGCTTTACTACAAAAGGTAAAAAAAAGCCCCTGACTTGGAACATGTTGCATTATTGTTTATGTCATAGAGATGTTCCATGATGCGAGTTTAATTTTCGCTTGGTATATCTTACAAAGTTAATCTTGCAACTGGAACACTAAGACATATATTACATTGGTACTGCAGCAATTAAAATATTTTTTAATATGAAATTCCCTATTGCCTGCAGTATTGAAAAAACTATTTGGGGGATATTAGAGTAGAAAGCCGTGACATCAAGGGTCGCCCATCTATAGTCATATCCCTAGGTTAGATAGTTTTACCCTTCAGCTCTTTAGAGAGGGTGTCCTTCAGATAAGAACTCAATTTCATGACATATTCTTGCAGAATGATGTCTACATATTGTGATTGGTTAGTGAATTGATCCCCGAAATAATCAGCCATCCAGGAGGATTTAGCAGGTCTTTAAAGACCTTAGGGACATGGTAGGAAATCATGACTCGGGGATCGTCTAGATCCACTACCACCTCTCCAACCTTTTAAATAAGACACAAACACCTGCTTTGTGGTAGAAACAGCCACAGCGGACCACATTTAATTAACAAAACATTCCATAAATATATAACTATTCATATTAACAGCAATTTTGGAGTCAAACATTAACCCCATTCCAAAAAACAGATATAAAAGTGCAAACAATAATAACAGCGCAAAACCTGCTTAACCTGAGCTCTTAGAACTCCCCCAGAATGAAGGAGGGACCTGAAGGCAACCGAATTCCACCTTCTCCTACTGTGCCCTTAGTTGCATCTCCCCCTGACCCAAGGGCCCCACCTTCGGAGAGCATACAGCCAGAACCAGCTGGGTCCCATCCCAGCTCCACCAGGGGCCGGAATAACCGGGCCGCTGCCACCACTTTCCCATAAATGCCTCCAAGTCCCCCCTTTTCTTTCCTGCCACAGCAGCTGGGCATGAGACTTTACACCCGGCCGTCCCTCCACAAACGCACGGCACGTTCGACCGCCTCGCGGATCGACAACGTCCAAACATCACAACCAATGCCATTCAGGTGGATCCCGTTAGCAGCCATCATATCGAACCACCAGCCCCCCATTACTCGGCACAAATTTCGAATCCACCTTGTTGACCAGGGCCCTAGACCTGGTTTAAGGACTGGGAGGTGAAAATTGAAACTGCCAATTTCAAGAAATTTCAGCAAGACCTTGCCGATCAGCAACTTAACCGGGTCTACCGTTGGAAGACTCAATATACCAACCTGGTACGTACATCTTCCATTTCATCCATGTCATCTACAGGTGCTGACTCTAATGCTTCAACGACCGGCTCTGAGACTAACAGATTCAGAAAGCCTCGTCGTAGATATGAACATGTTCAAAGACAGAGTGACAGACGCCAGACTAGACAGCAGCAGACCACCAATCATGCCAGTCCCTCATTAAAGGTAATGAATTTGTGAAATCCAGCTATCCAGGGAACAGGAAGAAATTTTGGGGTTGGGCCTTTCATTTTGCCCGGAATCGAAGTTTAATCTTTTTTCGACAGTAAAAAAACATTCAGCTCTTGGCACGGAAATTAACTTTGAAGAAATTGCATAATCGACACATACCCAACGATGATACCATGAATATACAGTCCACACAAGACATGGAAGTTATCCACAATCTGCATTCTCTCCTAGATGAGCAGGAAACATGTTCTCAATTTCCAACAGGTGGGTGCCCACGGCATCTCTTCCCAAAAGCATGACATTCCCACCTACCACTTTATTTCCAGAAATAGACCTTTTTGTGAAATTGGCAATCAAGGATTTAAGGTCATTGGCAGAGACTCGGAGTAAGGACAATTTGTCCGCAACAACGACGTGCATTACGCGAATTATGTGCTCTGAAAGATGTGGTAATAAAACCTGCGGAAAAAGGGGGAAATGTGGTCATTTGGCCAACAGCTATGTATGAAAAAAAAAGTTACGGGACACTAACTTGTATAGGCGCCTCACATTTAACTCCCTATTGTCTTTTAAACAGGAACTGGCACAAATCTTTGACGACGCCGTTGAACATGGTATCCTGACGGCGAAGCAGAAAGAGCGCTTATTGATTCCATTTCCCACCATCTACTTACTACCAAAAATTCATAAGGACCCACAGACCCCACCGGGATTACCAATTGTCTCTGGCTCAAATTCACTTACAGAACCAATCTGTAAGTATATTGATCACTATCTAAAACCTCTTGTTGAATCACTACTGTCGTATATCAAGGACTCAAGTGACATCCTGAGAAGATTGGAAGGTGTACAGTTGGACTCAGACTCAATGTTGGTCACCCGTAACGTGGAGTCCCTATACACCTCCATTCGACACTCAGATGGGTTATGCGCTACCAGATTCTATTTGGAATCCAGTGATCTTTGATGCCAACTTATGTATATTTCTCTTAGAACTATTATCTTTAATTTTGAGTAAAAACTTCATGTTCAAGGGTGCCCTCTACCTTCAGCTCCAGGGGGCGGCCTGTGCGCCCTCATTCGCGAATCTTTTCCTGGGGCTGTGGGAGAGGGACATCTTCATGACGGATACCATTCCTCATATTGAAAAAATATCATGGGGTCGGTACATTGATGATGTGCTTTTTGTCTGGCAGGGCACGACCAACGAATTGGATGAATTCATGACTCACCTAAACAACAATGCTCTGAATATTCGTCTTACCTACAAGACCAGCAGGACAAGTATCGATTTTTTGGATATCCAGATTTGGGTTGACCACCAAGGATTCATCCAGACCTACCTCCATCAAAAAAGTACGTCTGCTAATACCTTGTTACATGCAAGATCTGCACATCCCTCTCACCTAATTCGCAATATTCCCGTTGGCCAATTCTTACGGGCACAACGTCTTTGTTCTACTGAACAGGACTTTGAACACCAGGCCCAGGACCTGTGCCAACGATTTCGAGATCGAGGTTACAGTAATAGGAATATTAAGAAAGCATACCGGAGGGCCAAACAAACCAACAGGCTGACACTTCTACACAGGTCCTCATCCAGAACAGAGACAAGCGAACAGGTGAGATGTGTCTTAGACTACAACTCATGGAGTAGTGAGGTTAAAGAAATCCTCAACAGTCACTGGCCTATTTTGCAGCTTGATAGTGTACTAAGTACTGTATTGGCCCCCTATCCAGGTGTGGCATATCATCGAAGCAAAAATTTGAAGGATCTGCTTGTACATAGCCATTACAGTGGTGGGGAAGCGTATATCTTTGGGTTTAAAGGCCCTAAACCAGGGTGCTCCCCATGTGGTGGGTGTATTGCATGCAGTAATGTGGTGAAAGCACACACATTTAATGACTCCTCTGGTACAAATTCCTACAATATCAGACAAAGGATTAACTGCCGAACTAAAGGTGTAGTGTATGTGGCTAGATGCCCATGCAATTTGATTTATGTAGGCATGACTACCAGAGAATTCCGCCACCGCATACGAGAACATTGCCTGGATATCAAAGCCGCCACTACAGTGGATGGTACACAACAGCTGAAAACTATACCTCGTCACTTTAAACTCAAACATGGCAGTGACGCACGTCTCTTGAAATTCATAGGTATCGATCATGTACCCATAGGTGAACGTGGTGGTTGCTCAACGTGAGACTCGCTGGATCTTCAAACTGAACTCTTTAGTTCCACATGGCCTCAATGAAGTAAATAGTAATGTTCCATATCTTTAATGCTATTCGAAGGAGACTTTGACGTCCGCAGGAGCTCGAGCTGTGGGTGTTCATAAATGGTTTTAATTTGTTTTTATTTGATTTTATTATCAGGTGGTTTATTTACTGTGTATTTTGATATATTTATAGGCTTGGCCTCCGCTTGAATTTGGTGGTCTTTTGGTCTTCTTCAGGTGATCATATAACATCGTGACATCTGGACGTTCTTGGATGAGCACACTCTAGATGAACTATACCCGGATGAACTAATTATTTTTTTACTTCATGAACATTTTTCTTCCTTATGCATTTTGGACTGAACAGAATCATAGGATCCAAGATGTATGGGTCCTATCATGGTCCTTATCTAATTCTATGATTGTACTACTACACACTACTATATCCACTATTAACCTGGTATACTTGACACACTTGGTGAGCAACATCCCCTCCCCCTTCCCCTTTCCCCCTTTTCTTTTTTGACCCCCCCCCTCCCCTGACGTGGCACCATGATGGCAGTCCAATCCTGTACGTTTTGTTATGACACTTTCTTGCCCACAGCCCTGTGATACACTATTGGCTCCTACCAACTATGCTTTAGATAGGGTCACAGCAAAAATTCAATTTTGAAACCCAATCTATATGTAAGTATTCAACCTCACCAGTGATTACGATTATTCACTCTTTACTTGTCACTTGAGCACCCACGTGTGTTTTTGCTGTGTTATATTTTTTGTCACCTTTTCACCTTACCCCCCTTCTCTTGTTAGGCCATTAGTGGCTTCTTTATTCTATTTTAGACATGCCCGAGTTGTCCTCCCTACTGTGCAGTTCAACCTGGCCATGCAATTGTGTCACCCATTAGCCATGCAGCTTCTTACATTAATCTTAACCATTGATCACATTATCACTTTATTTATTCATTGTTATTTATTTTTCAATGAGGTTGTGTTTTTGAATTTTAGGCACTAATGGGATGTATGTACCTACTATATATATTATTCTTTATGATATAGATTAATTGGTTAGGATTAGTGTCATGGATGCATCGCTCGTCACTTATTATAGTGACTGACGTAGGGTGGCATACTTTTACACCTGATCATGTACATCCAGATTTTATTTATTGTATGTATATTGTATATTTATAATGTGTATACTGCCATCATGATGCAAGACTCCCTATATATATATATATATATATATATATATATATATATATATATATATATATACACATACACATCTATCTTCAGTAGTATGTGTAGTATTACATGCTTTATGCCAGCTGCGGCTATATACTTATCTGTTTTCTGTATTGTCTTAATTATATATCTAACTTATTTTATACTCTATATTTTATTGTGATGCTGATTCCCCTAGCTTGGCAGCCTGAGTCTGATAATCCGAACATTTTGATTCCGGTAATCCGGCATCTCCTGATGTTTGATTTATGCTACTTGGTCCACCTAGTATACTGAATAGGGGTCCCCCTGCTCTAACAGCATTGTCCAGAGGCTCACTGGACCGCGCTGCTGCTATAATAACTTTTATTTTATGTTGTGTGGCGTTCCCTGCGGCCCCGTCTAGTGACGGAATTACCGACATCGAGTACCTTTATGGTCATCCACCTGTATATAATAGCTAATGTCTACTCCACACAGGAGTGAGTGTATCCCCGGCTCCGCCCAATGGGCAGTAGCTCAACCCTTACCTGCGGTGCTCTGGTTTTGAAAGGAGCGGACCATATAGTGTTACACTTAGTTACCTGTTGCGTCCTTGGCAACAGGGATAATATATCCAGGCCGGCATGTGAGGTGTGAGTCATAGGCAACGCCCTCCCACAATGACATGATTGGCTGAGCGTCGCTAGACTTGTGTAGAGCGACAACCAGCCAATGTGAGGTGGCCAGGTTGCGCATGCGCTACTAGTGGCAGCGCTATGCGATATCCTCACGGACCCCCACCAGCTGATCTCAATACCATCGCGGTGTCTTTCTCCGCCTTGATATACACATAGGTAAGCCCAGAAGTAATTGCTGCTGAGTTAGATCACATGACCACTATTTGTAACCATGATTGGACAATTGCCCAAATAAAACCTAGCCACCTACCCACCCAGATTGTGCCCCAGAAGAAGCCTTATTGGTGAAACGTTGGGTGAGGGTGGTCTGGTGCACGTGTGTCACTCTGTATGCTGGTAACTATTTATTTTATTATGTGTGCACGGTACTGTTTTGCTATGACTCATTTAATTATTTCGCACACACCTACCTTTAATGTTTAGCTGACCACTAGGTCTATTGGGGGCTAATTATTTCTATCCCCACATATATTTCCCCTTTACAAGTTTATCTACCCTGGGTATTTGTGTAGGTGTCCCTATATTCCCTATTCTAGTCATAATTATGGCAGCAATTTAGTCCCACCAGACCACCCTTCATTTTCTGTGCCTCTGTGGCTGCAACTTATATTTGTATTTTACTTGATTTTAAATGTATGTATTTGAATTGGTATTTATGTGTTAATAAAAATGTTGCTATTTTCATTATGGATCTGCATACGCTTCTTTTTCTATGCATTTGACATAATTTCACCGTAGGATCTACGCACCTTTTTTCAGGGTTTATAGTGTTTAGAAAGATATACTGGTCTATGTTGTCTTACAATTCCACCTTCTTCATCAGCATTGCTGATTATTACATAGGCTCTTCATGGTTTCCTTTTGTCTTTACATGTACCTGCCTACTGCGGGATAAAATAATAATTTTCCGCTACTATTATATCCTACAAAAGCACTTTTTGCATTGATTTGCCCAAATGTCCAGGAATACCTTTTAAACTGACTTCGCGAATGCGCTAACTCCATGACACATACCCACAAACTCCAAAAAATCCCTGGTAGTTATTGTTAAACATCTAGTTTTAAGATCCCAATCGTGGATCTTGGCTGAAGTCCCGTTACATGTATTACCTAGTTTGCGTCCGAGTATTACATTCTCGACTGATCCCTGGGCACTCTCCCTATTGATAATCCCGGCACATCGTGTTTTTAATATTATCAGGCGCATCTTTATCTATCTAACCCATATCCACGATTGTTATATTACATCCTTTTATTGTTATTAATTTGTGCTGTTTTTATTCACATAAATTTGTTTTATGAGGTCATCTTTATCGGACGATCTGGATGCTGTCATGGACAAGCGATCCATGACCAGATAAAAAGCCATCATTTAGCAATAAATGTAGTAGCCTGTATTACATTGAGAAAGGGACTGCGTCCCGAAACACATCTGTATATAGGGCATATCTTAATTAACAACAAGTTCTTAATAAGCTTTGGTTTACTATATTTATCATTGGGAGTGGATTGCGCCGAGATAAAACGGGATCTTCATCTAAGTGGATCCACTCAAAAAGGCCTTTAAAAAAAAGTGTGTACCAACATGTTTTGAATTGCCAAGGTTAACAATGATCGTAAAATATAGTACAACAAATACTTTCAGATCTGTCTGCATTGCTCCTGGCATTTCTTAAAAATTATCGAATAACCTCACTTCAAATGTCATGTCAAGCTGCTTATTTTTGGTCACGTTTGAGGTAGCCTGAATTGCCAAACTTCCACCAGTTCACACGACAAATAAAATGTGCAAGAATTATGTGGCTGAACATAAATATTTAACCCCTTAGTGACATTAAATGTAAATGTACTCCCTGGTGCTCTGCTACTTAACGCAACAGCACGAACATTTATGTCCTACGGGCATTCTGACTTTGAGGCGAGCACGGGAGCTGTGCTTACCACATTGACGTCCGGTCACAGCTGCTATCAGCAGCAGGGACCTCGCCACTAATGGTGGACATCAGCAATGATGCTGATGTCTGCCAATAACCATTCAGATGTTATCAATACTGATAACGGCATCTGAAGCAGTTTGCAGTGCTTGCTACTTATCGGACCACCCGCAGCACGATCGTGGGGGGTTTGATGAGTGAAAAACACAGCCAGAGGTCTCCTCAACTGTGTCCTGCCGCTCCGGGGACCTTGTATAGATAAGCAAACTTACAGTGATTCGATTTGTCACAAACTTCGCGGCTCGGCAGTTGCTTACTTTAGCCTGCATAAATTAGTTCAGCTTTCAGGTGCTCCAGTGTGCTGGAAAAGGTGGATACAGTCCTAGGAGAGAGTCTCCAGCCCATCGGAGCACCTGAAAGCTGAACTAATTTATGCAGCCTAAAGTCAGCAACTGCTGAGCTGCGAAGTTCGTGATGAATCGAATCACTAAGTTCGCTCATCTCTACCTTCTTGCATGGTCTATACAAGTAGATTGCTGACATCACTGATCAGTGCTATGCCTATGAAAAGCACTGAAGTTTTTATTTTTTATTTTTTTTTAAACCTCTTCAGGACACAGGGCGTATGGATATGTCCTGCATACCGAGTCCTTAAGGACACAGGGCGTATCCATACGCCCGTGGGAAATTCGGTCCCCACCGCTAGCCGGTTGGGGACCGGAGCCGGATGCCTGCTGGATTCTGCTATGGCAAGTTCTTTCAGCTTCGGCCACATTGGAGCTATGAAGATGAATTTTCCTCCTCCTAGTCTCACCTTCTGGAGAGCTCTCATGATTAGAGGAACTGGTGGAAAAGCATAGGCTAGACTGAACGACCATATCTGTTGAAGAGCATCTTGGATTGAGAGAGATGAAACTGAACTTTGCGATTCTTCAGGGACGCAAAGAAGTCTATTTCTGGAAGACCCCAAGATTGAGTCAGCGAGAGAAAGACTTGAGCATGCAGGGACCATTCCCCTGGATCCAGAAGATGGTGACTCAAAAAATCGGCAGATGGATTGTCCACCCTTTTTAGGTGTACTACAGAAAGGGATAACCCATTTTGTTCTGCCCACAGAAAAATCTTTCTGCTAGAATCTTCAGCGGTGTGTGTCTTGTTCCCCCCTGGTGATTGATGAAGGCCACTGCTGTAGTGTTGTCCGAGTAGACTTTTACATGGAGGCCCCCACTAGATTTTTTTGAGGTTTTTAAAGCTTTGAATATTGCTTTTAGTTCTCGATAATTCGAAGAGCAGGTCCTGGTTTCTTGGGACCATGAACCCTGTAGATGAAGATTTTCCACTATAGCTCCCCTGCCCCATAGACTGGCATCTGTTGTTATAGAAATAGATGGAAGAGGGATCCAAGGCAACCCTACCAGAAGATTTTCCTTCCTTAGCCACCACTTTAGGGTTTTCTTAACAAAAGGAGGAATCCTCATCTTTATTTCTAGAGATAACTGAGAGCGATCCCAGGTCTTCAGTATTTGTGACTGAAGAGATCTGGACTGACTCTGGCACCAGGGAACAGCCGGAATGCAGGAAGTCATGGACCCCAGTAGGGTGACAGATTTGGTTCTCAACACCTTTTTTTTTATCTTTTCCTGAATGGATGATACTTTTTCTCCTGGAAGAAAGATTTTTTGTACCACTGACATGACACTGTTCGCTGGACATGCAGAGACAGCAGGTGAAGAGAATTTGCAGTGATCAAAAGATCGTCTAGTTAGGGAATGATGGTGATCCCTTCTAGTCTTAGGAAGGCTACAACCTCTACCATGACCTTTGTGAATATCCTTGGAGCTGAGGATATTCCAAAGGGTTGAGCTTTGAATTGGAAATGATAAACTTTCTTGTTTAACCGGACTGCAAACCTGAGGTATTTTTGGTGAGGTTCGTAGATTGGAATATGGAAGTAGGCATCTGATTTCAGAGTTTCCATTTTGAATCTTTTGTATATAATGCATTTGTTGAGACCCTTCAAATTTATAATGGTTCTGAATGAACCATCAGGCTTTGGGACTAGGAATAAGTTGGAGTAATGACCTAGGCCTTGTTCTTGTGGAGGAACTGGAATAACAGCCCCAAGGGATAAGAAATCTTTTATACCTGAGCTGAACCTCATGTTTGCATTTTCTGATCCTAGATTTGTAATGTGAAATCTTTGAGGAGGGAAGGCAAACTCTATTCTGAAGCCGAACGCCAGAGAGTTCAGAATAAATAGATTTTTTGAGATGTTTGCCCACTGGCGACAAAATAGAGTGAGTCTTCCCCCCCACCTGAAGACCGTCATTGTTTTTTGGAAGTGGTGTTTGAGGGAGGGTTGAGCAAAAATTCTATCTACCTGTTTTTCCTTTTCCTGTGTACTGTTTGTTTTTGGGAAAGGAACAAAGATTACTTTTTTGTTTGGTAGATTTTTCTTCAGGAAGAACCTTTTTCTTATCCGCAGCTTGTTTCAGAATTTTGTCTAAAACTGGGCCAAATACGGAGTTACCCTGGAAAGGAATACCGCAAAGTTTACTCTTTTAATTTTTAAGCCATAAAGCTCGTCTGACTGAGTTGGACAGAACAGCCAAAGTGGAGGACATTCTGACTGACTCATTCGAGGCGTCGACTAAGAAAGCTGTAGCTAGTTTTAACATGTGAACTAATGCTAATATCTCTTCTCTAGAAGTTTTGCTGAAAAGGTGACTCTCCAGTTGTTCGAGCCAGACGAACAAAGATCTTGCTACGGTAGTATCCGCAATATTGGGATTAATCTGAGCAGAAGAAGAGTCCCATCATTTTTTTTAACAAAATGTCCATTTTACTGTCTAAGGGGTCTTTAAGTTGAGAACTATCCTCAAAGGGTAACGATGTCTTTTTTACCACTTTAGACACTTGCACATCAACTTTTGGAATTTCATTCCATAACTTGGAATCTTCTTTATTAAAAGGAAATCTAGAACGGAATTCCTTGGAAAGTAACAACCTTTTCTCAGGTTCTTTCCATTCTTCAAGAATCAAATCTTTAATGCTGTCATGAAATGTGAACAAACCAGGGTGGGGCTTGAAGCCTGTCTTCCCCCTCCCATTGTATGTGTGTTTAGTCACACTGGAGGTAACCTGGGGAGTAGTCTACAAGCCGGACCTAAGGCTGCTTTAATTTGGCTCCTGGCTTTGCTCATCTGGCACAGGTAGGCTAGTGTTAGGTCCTGCACCACTTAAGAAACCTTGGCGGGGTATGTGGGCTCAGGTATGTCAGGTATATAAGGATATAAGGATATACTGGCTCATGTCTCAATTTTACATCAGTTTTGAGGGTTAGCCAAAGTCATTATTTACATCTACCACAGGAGTGAACCCATATTGTGGTCCACAAGTGCAGGTCTCCACTCCAATGTAGGTGCACAACTGAACTTAGGGTGGAGCACCTCCTATCACTTTAGATCATGCTAATGTAGTTGTTTCATGAACAGTGAACACCTTTTGTTTTTTAGGTTTCAAACCCGCAAACATGCGGTCTTGGACAGAAGTAAGTTCAGCAGTTTCAGGAATGTTCATTGCATTTCTAACAGCATTAACCAAAATTTCAGTGTCCTCAGAGGAGAAATAATACCTCTTATCACTCCTCTGTGTACAGGTTCAATTACTTCACCCTCTTGTTGAGAATTAGAACCCAAGGAAACTATGTCAACCTCAGAATCAGAGTTTACTATAGACAGTGGTTTTTCAGATTTAATAATAGAACGAAGTTCCTCCAACAAAGATGCGGATTCCTGCTGAATTAATTTATCCGTACAGGCTTTACATAGGGGCTTAATATATCCTTCAAGCAATATAGTAGCACAGACCCCACATTTTCTAGGTTTAACTTTAGATTCTTTATCCTTAGTTTTCTTCAGGGCCTCCTTGTCTCCCTAAAAGGAGAGAAGCATACCCATAAGAACAGGGAACTATTAACAATACTTGCCACCCCCAAAAAGAAGTAAGTGTACCCTCAATTGGGTAAGCTTCTCACTGGGTTGCTGGGTCCTGTGTGCTCCAGAGATGCAGAGCGGGCAGCGACCGAACTATCCATGGCATCAGATGATGAGGATTGATCTGGAGCTTCCTTATATGCCCAGGGTTTCGAAATTTGGCTTCCGGGCTCCAGCCAATCCTGGGGGATGTACATGCGCGTCATTCGTACGCGTGTACCGCGTCATACGTACGCGCGACGTCACAGAGTGTGCGCGAAGCAGCCAGGAGAGCCGGAGCACCCAAGGCCGGCCGAAGAACCAGGCCCCCTGCATAAACTCCTGGAGCACCGCAGTGGACCGAAACGGGACCGGAGAGGCGCCTCACGCAGTAGGCCACGACCCGGTGCTGGGAAGAGGAGAGGGAGGCCCAAGGCGACCAACTCCCCCCGCCTGGACTCCACCATGCACAGCCCGCAAAAAAAAATACAGACCTCTCTGCACCACTGCTCCATAGGAACAGTAAACACTGAGGGAGTAGAGGGAGGGGCCTTTTTAACCTCTCTTGTGCTTCCTGTTCCTATGCATATAGGGGGGCAATCTCATGTGGTGCTGTCGTGACTGGACGATGTGTAAAAAAAAAAAGTTAATAAAGATGATTTAACCCCTTCCCTAATAAAAGTTTGAATCACCCCCCTTTTCCCATAAAAAAAACTGTAAATAAAATAAACATATGTGCTATTGCCGCATGCCTAAATGTCCAAACTATAAAAATATATTGTTAATTAAACCACTTGGTCAATGGCGTACGCGCAAAAAAACTCCAAAGTCCAAAATAGCGTATTTTTGGTCACTTTTGATACCATAAAAAAAATTATTAAAAAGTTCAATCAAAACAAAAATGGCACTGATAAAAATGTCAGATCACGGCGCAAAAAATGAGACCTCATAACACCCCATGTGTGAAAAAATAAAAAAGTTAGGGGTCATAAGAGGACAATTTTTTCAGGAGAAATACAAAATCAAACCTATATAAGTAGGGTATCATTTTAACTTTATGGACCTACAGAATAAAGAGAGTGTGTCATTTTACCGAAAACTGTACTGCTTAGTAACGGAAACTCCCAAAATGGCGTGGTTTCTTCCATTTTTGTCGCATAATGATTTTTTTCCCGTTTTGCCGTAGATTTTTTGGTTAAAATGACTGATGTCATTACAAAGTAGAATTGGTGGTGCAAAAAATAAGCCATCATATGGATTTTTTGGTGCAAAATTGAAAGGGTTATGATTTTTAAAAGGTAAGGAGGAAAACACGAAAACGGCAAAAGTCCTTAACGGATTAAACCCATTGATAAATTCCCCACTATGTTTTTGTAGTTCAACCCCAGTTTTCAACTGCTGCATTTGTGTTCCTGGTTTGCTCCTGATAATGATATTGAAGCATAAGACCACTCCACAATGGGATTGTTGCCTAGTAATTCTCCAAAATGTTTACTAGTGCTGGACAGAGTAAAGGATTTGGGTCAAAAAATCTTTTTGTTTTGCGATCCCTCTGAGCTTCTGGTTTTATTTCACCTACTTTCAGAGAGATTTTTTTTTTCTGGACAGAAAACCGTGGCCTACCACGGTTTTTGGTCCAGGTGAAAAACCGTATTGACCCGTATACGTTTTTTTTTTAACATGGGAGTCAATGGGAACCGTACAGAACTGTATGTGTGTACGGTTGCCTCCGGTTTGCACCATACGGTTTTTGACTTTGAACAGTTTTTTTTCTTGGAATTTCAAACAAGTGAAACTTTATTCATAATGGAGTGAAAAGTTCAAAACGGATGCAATCGGACATCACTTTTCAAACCGTATAAAGATAAAACTTTGTACACACGTTTTGATACAGTTTACTCAGGTTATGAGGAATCAGTTTTTTTTTTTATCAAAAACCTGAAAAAAAAAAACTGTATTGCAAAAACGTGGTGTGAACCCAGCCTAAAAATGTTTTCTTTTTTTCTATGCTTGCATTGCTGTCTTTGCAGCCTTCTAAGTTGATAACACTGCCATGATCCAACATTTATATTTTTCCAGAAAAACATCCAGGCCCCCCTTGAACTTGTTTGTGAGTTCCATAGTGTCTCTGCTCTTAGGGTATGTTCACACTGCGGAATTCCGCGAGTGGCATTCCGCATAGTGAACACTAGCATCAGTGTGAATGGGTCTTCCACGAGACCCGTTCACACTGCGGAATTTCCGCTGCTGAAATTGTTCTGCGCAAAGAAGTCTGTGAGTACTGCATAGCCATCAATGGTGGCGGCACAGTGCCGTGCGGTGCTACCGCCGGCTGCCAGGCTGAAACTCTGCTCGCTGAATTCCAGGAGCGGAGATTCTGCGACATATCCGTAGTGTGAACGTACCCTTACAGTAAAGAATCCCAGTCTGTCATGGTGAAACCTTCTTCCCCTCCCCAAGTCATTTTTCAGTAGATATTTTACTAATCAATGTCTCATTATTTAGCACATAATTGTACATTTTGGGGGAGGTTAATCAAAACCTGTCCAGAGGAAATGTTGCTGAGTTGCCCATAGCAACCAATCAGATCGCTTCTTTCATTTTTAACAAGGCCTCTGCAAAATGAAAGAAGCGATCTGATTGGTTGCTATGGGCAACTCGGTATCTTTTCCTCTGGACAGGTTTTGATAAATCTCCCTCTTTGTTTTAGGGACCAAGCAACCTTCTTTTTGTATACCTAGCCTCCCTGACCCGTATCCCTCTACCCACCTTGTAATTATCACAGATCCACCTACCTCGCTCTCCTGCCCCAGAGGCTGCTGGCTCAGTAAGCAGTAGTGTTGTGCGCAAATATTCACATTTAGAATTTTTATCGCGAATATCGCAAATTCAAATTTGCGAATATTGCGAATATATTTGTTATATTCGAAATGACGAATATTCACTTTTTTCCGCATATTCCTTCTTTTCACTTGTGGGCCCATTAGAATGATGTAAATACACTTGTCAGAGGTTATCAACAACATCCCTGGCAACCAATAGTAAAGTTGCCCACCACCCCCCCTCACTGTTTTCTTCCTCATCACCGCTCATCACTAGTAAGCAGCAGACTCCTCCATGTTAGGCTGGATTCACACTACGTTTTCTCCCATACGGGAGCGCATACGGCAGGGGGGAGCTAAAAGCTCGCGCTCCCGTATGTCACCGTATGCGCTCCCGTATGTCATTCATTTCAATGAGCCGACCGGACCGAACGTTTCACTCCGGTCGGCTCATTGAAATGAATGACATACGGGAGCGCATACGGTGACATACGGGAGCGCGAGCTTTTAGCTCCCCCCTGCCGTATGCGCTCCCGTATGGGGGAAAACGTAGTGTGAACCCAGCCTTAGGCTGGGTTCACATCACGTTTTTCAACTACGGTTCCCGCAGAACGTTTTCTATCAAAAACCGTATGGGAAAAAAAACGGATGGAACAGTATGGGAAAAAGTAAACCGTATGCGTTTTTAAACCATATACTGTTTTTAAAAGTGCATACAGTTCCGTCCGTTTTTATTTTTTTTTAAAACATACATTTTAGAAAATTCTGTCCATTTTTAATGGGAGGGGTCTTGGGTGGGGACTTTAGGAGTACTGTTAAAAACCATACTGCAAGCAAACCGTACGCAACCGTGTGCATCAGGGCGCATACGTTTTGCAATGCTTTGCCTATGTATACTGTTTTCAATAATGAAAACGTATGCGGGAACTGTAGTTGAAAAACGTGATGTGAACCCAGCCTTATCCCTGCATCTCAATGTTGCAAGTTGTTAGTTTAGATCAGTGTTTCCCAACCAGGATGCCTCCAGCTGTTGCAAAACTACAACTCCCAGCATGCCCGGATTTTTCTGTTTAAAATAGACTAGAATGCGTCAGGTTCTAAAAATCCTCTAAAGCAAAAGTCGCAGAAAAGTCGCACATATTTAGACTGCGACTTTCTGTGCGACAAATTTAGACAGGAAAAAACTGTCTAAATCCTTTGATAAATCTCCCCCACTGAATCTCGAGTCATTTACGTATGCACACCCACCGCTCACACCCCTCACTATCTAAGTGGCTTTTAAAGCATTTAGGGGGGCATTTGATTGTAGGTGTAAGTGAAGCATTTTTCTACACCTTTTTTTGTGTGCTGTAATGTGGAGGAGAACCAAATTTATTTAGTGGTCACAGAGCATTAGATACTTTTTGTGCAGGTCACATCTTCTGAAATTTCTCTCTTCACATTCATCAAAAAGCTAAGTCTGGGCTGGTGTAATTAGAGACTTTTCAGTGGCTTTGCGTCTTTTTTCGCCTTTTCACAAAAAGGCGCAGTTCATAAATCCCTTCCATATCATGTATATTGCCAAAATCAGTGGATTACAACTCAAAATCAGCAGAAATGTGTAAACCAAATAAACACTGCTTGCGCCTTTTTTTTTTTTTTAACATAAAAACCAGTCTAAAGACAATGATAAATGTCGGCCTTGGTCTTATTCTCAGGCAAAATGCAGTAGGTGCTGTTCTCTGCTTCTCCTTGCACTGGACCCGGAATCTGTAACCAGGTGCCATTTATCAGCCCTAGGTACCAGGCACTCCCCTCAGCTATACAGCAGACTCAACTCAGCTGTGCAGCACAGAGAACACACAAGATCGAGTTTAAAGTTAAAGGGGTACTCCGGTGGTTAAGATTTTTGGCTATATTGCATCTTCTTTTAATGTTCATGTTTTTTTGCAATTGACTTGTATTATATGTTTTAGGGCTGCAGCTAACGATTCGATTAGTTGTCGATTTATTTTATTATTTTTATAAAATGTTAATGATTTACTAACATTTAATTTTAATAGTTCAGACAATTAGCCATGCGGCAGTATCAGATATGTAAAAAATATATTTATTTTCTTTTTACAATTTTTGTATAGCAATAGGAAAAGGTGGAGCTAATTTTTATTGGGGGGGGGGGTTTATTTACATTTAATTTGTTTTTACTTTACACTTTTTCTATAGCACTACTATGCACATGGGGGTATTTGCAGACTGCAGAGCATTGCACCCGACCCATGTTTGTAGTACAGACACTAGGATGCAATGCTCTGCACCCCCCCCCCCCCCTCATGTGTATAGCAGTGTATATGTACCACATACACACTGTTTTACCATTGGGGGTATGTGCAGAGCATTGCACCCTTGTGTCTGTACTACAGACAAGGGTGGAATGCTCTGCACAAACCCCCACAGGTAAAGCGATGTGCACTGTTTACCGACATACACACAGGGGTATATGCAGAGCGTTGCACCCTTGTGTCTGTAGTACAGACAAGGGTGCAATGCTCTGCACATACCCCCATGTGTATAGTAGTGTAAGTGGGTAATACATGCACACTGCTATACACATAATAGTATGTGCAGAGCATTGCATCCTAGTGTCTGTACTACAGACACGGGTGCAATGCACTGCACACACTGCTATACACATAGGGGTATATGCAGAGCATTGCACCCCTGTGTCTGTAGTACAGACACAAGGGTGCAATGCTCTGCACATACCCCCATGTGTATAGTAGTGTAAGTGTGTACTACATGCACACTGCTATACACATGGTAGTATGGGCAGAGCATTGCATCCTGGTGTCTGTACTACAGACACAGGGGTGCAATGCTCTGCACACACTGCTATACACAGGGGTGTATGCAGAGCATTGCACCCCTGTGTCTGTAGTACAGACACTAGGATGCGATGCTCTGCACATACTACCATGTGTATAGCAGTGTGCATGTAGTACACACTTACACTACTATACACATGGGGGTATGTGCAGAGCATTGCATCCTAGTGTCTGTAGATGACACTAGGGTGCAATGCTCTGCAGATACCCCTCATGTGTGTGTGAATAAGCAATGCGGTGATGGGTGAGATTTTCAAACCGTGAGATACTCTGACTGCTCCTCCCCTCCGCTCTCCGAAGTATACTTAAGCTACGCCCCCTCATCTCCCGCTCCCGGAGGATGGAGAACGCAGCTACACAGGAGGGGGAGACAAACACAGCTCCCCCTGCTCTGTATTCTGAGGACCTAATTTGAAAATCTCACCCATCAGTGGCAGTAGTACAGACTCCATAAGTGTAGAGCGCCCACAAGTGGCGGGGGAGGGGAGGAGTTCAGAGAAGCAGCCGCACACGTGATTGGTGAGCAGTGGGTAGCGGAGGATGGGACAGGGACTAAACAAACTGAACAGAGGCTGCGGCGGTGCGGACTAGCATCTGACCGCGCACCCGCAGCAGTGTTATCACAGCAGGAACTCGGACAACGAATCGGCCGATTATTCGATAACGGGATTCCGTGACAATCCAGTTATCGAATTTTATCGATAACGTTGATTAATCATTGCAGCCCTAATATGTTTGTGTGGCATGTGTCTTTTTTTCTTAACTGTTTGTGGGCCAGGAAGTTCTGTAGTTCTGTGTTGGATCTCTTACTGTTGTCCACAACGTCGGCCATGTTAGGATTCGGCTGTGGACAAAGATTGCAGAGATCCCAATATCTCCTACCTAAACACCATTAGTTCCTTTCCTCAACTTAAGTAATTAAAGGGGTATTCCAGGCAAAAACTTTATATATACCCACTGGCTCCGAAAATAGAGTAGCATAAACAACAAGAATAGAAATGACACAAAACAAATAGGGTAAGTCAAAAATGGAAAAACACGTTGACCACCAGAGTACCCCTTTAAACCGATTTGTAAATTACTTCTATTAAAAAATCTTTATCCTTCCAGTACTTATTAGCAGCTGTATGCTACAGAGGATATTCTTTGCCTTTTGAATTCATTTTTTGTCTTGTCCACAGTGCTCTCTGCTGACACCTCTTTCCGTGTTAGGAACTGTCCAGAGCAGCATAGGTTTGCTCTGGGGATTTTCTCCTGCTCTGAACAGTTCCTGATAGGGGCATCAGGTGTCAGGGTGTCAGCAGAGAGCACTGTGAACAAGACAAAAATGAAATTCAAAGAGAAAAGAATTTCCTCTGTAGCATACAGCTGCTAAAAAGTACTGGAAGGATAAAGATTTTTTTAATAGAAGTCATTAACTAATCTGTTTAACCTGTTGGGTACGGAGGGCCTCCCTGTAAGGTCTCTGCCCACTCCCTTTCTATAACGCGGGGCCATGCCGCATCATAGCAGGTCTGGCCCGGCCTCTAACAATGGGCAGGACCCGTGGGTAATAGCACGCAGCACTGATCGCGGTGCCGCGCACTATTAACCCTTTAGACGCGGCGTTCAAAGTTGAATGCAGCATCTAAAGTGAAAGTAAATCAATGCCGGTTAGCTCAGGGGGCTGCTCGGGATGGCCGCAGCAAAATCGCGGCATCCCGAACAGCTCTAGGACAGCAGGAGGGTCCCTTACCTGACTCCTGGTGTCCGATCGCCGAATGACTGCTCAGTGCCTGAGATCCAGGCATGAGCAGTCAAGCGGCAGAATCATTGATCACTGGTTTCCTATGAGAAACCACTGATCAATGTAAAAGATCAGTGTGTGCAGTGTTATAGCTCCCTATGGGAGCTATAACATTGCAAAAAAAGTGAAAAAAAAGTGAATAAAGATCATTTAACCCCTTCCCTAATAAAAGGTTGATTCACCCCCCCCCCCCCTTTTTCCATAAAAAAAAAAAAAAGTGTAAATAAAAATAAACATATGTGGTATCGCCGCATGTGGAGATGTCCGAATTATAAAAATATATATCGTTAATTAAACCGCATGGTCAATGGCGTATGCGCAAAAAAGTCCAAAATAGCGTATTTTTGGTCACTTTTTATATAATGAAAAAATTAATAAAAAGCTATCAAAAAGTCTGATCAATACAAAAAAGGTGCCGCTAAAAACATCAGATCTTGGCGCATAAAATGAGCCCTCATACTGCCCGGTACACGGAAAAATAAAAAAAAGTTATAGGGGTCAGAAGATGACAATTTTAAACGTATACATTTTCCTGCATGTAGTTATGATTTTTTCCAGAAGTACTAAAAAATCTAACCTATATAAGTAGGGTATCATTTTAACTGTATGGACCTACAGAATAATGATAAGGTGTAATTTTTACCGAAAAATGTACTGCGTAGAAACGGAAGCCCCCAAAAGTTACAAAATGGCATTTTTTCTTAAATTTTGTCACACAATTATTTTTTTTTTCCATTTCATTGTAGATTTTTGGGTAAAATGACTGATGTCATTACAAAGAAGAATTTGTGGCGCAAAAAATAAGCCATCATATGGATTTTTTGGTGCAAAATTGGAAGGGTTATGATTTTTAAAAGGTAAGGAGGAAAAAATGAAAGTGCAAAAACGGAAAAACCCTCAGTCCCCAAGATGTTAACTTTCTGGCACCAGTTGATTTAAAAAAAATGTTTTCCACTGGAGTACCCCATTAACCCTGAAAGGACACAGCCCATTTGGGCCTTAACCCCTTGCCGAAAATGGACGTGAATGCATACCTCCCAACTGTCCTGATTGAGCAAGACAGTCCAGTTTTCGGGGTCATGTCCCGCTGTCCCAGAATGGCCCCCTTCTGTCCCGCTTGTAAACAGGCACGGTCCACCACAACGCAGCCGCAGTTTTTTTTTTTAAGAAGCCCTAAGGTAACACTGGTGGGGCTGCGCTCCTCTATCTAGCTACCTGCTGTCAGGAGCACAGCGCTGTCACATTACCTCCTCCCTCCATCCTCTTACCAGCCGGCCTAGATGCTGATGGTATATAGTGATGAGCGGCATAGGCCATATTCGAATTTGCAATATTTCTCGAATATATGGACGAATATTCGTCCTATAGTTGCAAATTTTGCATATTTGTTAGCTTTTTTCCATGTCAAATTTGTAATGAAATTCGCAAAATGCGCATGCGCTATTATATCTTTCAACATTTACTTCCCAATTGGTTGCTAATGATGTTGCTTACCTCTGACAACCGTGTTTGCATCCTTCTCATTGGTCCACAAGCTTAAAGAAGGGAGGGATGAGTGTCCTCTGTCCTCTGATCACTTTTTACACAGTACACATCATTGTGATGTGTACTTTGAAAAAAAAACACAAAAAAAATAATATTCTAAATATTCGGGAAGTATAGGTGCTTCCTGAATCTATGGTAAAGGAGACGGATGTTTTTTCTGATATAAAAAATTTGTGACGAGCATTTTAGTACATATACATGACAGTCAGATCTACATATGATAAAATCAGAAACAACAGGGTGTACCATTCCCAGTTGCACACATCGGGAAGTATCCAAATGTTCACAAAAAGAACATTTTACTTGGGTAAATCTCGATGTAACCAACTGGACCGACGGGCAGGCAGACTACTAACAATTTCATCTCTAAGGTTACAAGTCCTACGAAATGAGACAATGGGGGATGTTCATTAATTTCCACTTAATCCCTATCTGATTGGAGGATATGCCAATTTTTACAAACAGCACTCCTAATCCTATCTTAAAAATTGCCCATAAAGCAGTGCCCGTATGACATGATGGGTGGAAGGTATTAAAATGTAAAAAAAACATTGGTGACTGAAGGTTAGCCACCAATGCTCCCACCATCACTAACACAAATCTCCACATGAAGGAATTGTACTTTACGTCCCCCAAAATTAGAGGCAAATTGCATATTCAGCTCATTGCTATTCAAATACTGTACAAACGCCTCAAACTGTTCTGCTGTTCTAATCCAAACTATAAGCACATCGTCTATGTACCTTGACCAGTGCCTAATATACTTGACAAACTGGTTCAAGGGTCCGTAAACAAAGAGCTCCTCCCACATAGCCATAAAGATCCCAGAAAAAGTAGGTGCCATAGGTGTACCCATGGTCAGATCCATACCCATGGGCTTACCAGCCATCACCAAATTTGAATGCATTGTGTTCTAATACAAAAAGTATAGTTTTGCATAAAGTTAACAGAAGAATCTTCTTTCCCTGCTCGTTTAAAAAACAAACGTATTGCATCGGCCCCATCATTATGGCGTATGCGGGTGGAGAGTCCCATGACCTCAATCATGGCTAGACTACACCCACCCTGCCAATAAATGTCTTCCAAGATCTACAATGATGCATTTGTATCGGCTAGATATGAGGGAATAGATTCTAATAAGGGTCTCAAGAACCAATTGAGATATCAGGACAGGAACTCAGTAACTGAGCCCCTACTAGCCACAATAGCTCTCCCTGATGGGTTCTTGAAAGCATTATGAATCTTGGGCCAATAATACCAATTGGGTTTAGATTGTCGGACTGGATATAACCTTTCAGCCATTTTTTGGGGAGATAATTCCCACTTCCACACCTCTACGTAAGAGGGATTGCAATTTTCTTTGATAACTCAATGCGGGGTCTCCAGATAACTTCTCATAAGTGACTGTGTCAGAAAGCAGATGCATAGCCTCCTCAATATATGAGCTCCCATCCAGTATTATGATATTGCCCCCTCTTGTCTGTGGGTCTCACTATAATTTTGTCATTGCCTTTCAGCCATTTAAGTGTTTGTCTTTCAGTGTTTATGTTTGTATATGGGTAAAAAGGTGTCTTATGGTTTTGCCCACATAAAAGAATCTGCAAGGACCAATGATGACATACACTAAATAAGTGGATTGACAGGTTATAAATTGATAAATAATGTGAGTATACCCTCCGAGTTTAACTGTTCTGGACTTGATGTTCTTTGGACAGAATTTACAGTTACTACATGCGAAGTTCCCTCTGGGGGTGCTCTTCTCCAACCATGAAGACTCTGCGACTGTGCCTAACAGAAACCACTTCCTGCGTTGTCTTCTCATGTTCCTGACCTTTGCATTCCGTTACCTGACCGTGTTCCCTGCCGTCTGCCTTTTGACCTACTGCTACATTCCTGACTACGCTCCTGTGCCACCTGCCCTGACCACCTGCTATCCTGACTACATCCTGTCTCATCCCTTCTGTGCCTCGCTTCTCCTCAGCCACCTGTGTAGTCTAGTCATGCCAGGGGTAGCGACCTGGGTGCCGCCTGCCGCAGCATCTGCCACACAGGTCAAGAGGATCTACTACTACCTCTCATGTTCCAGACTACTGTGGTCCAGCGTATCTACTACCTCCCGAGTTCCAGTCGACTGTGGTGAGTCTAACAGTATGTACCAGAACCTGCGAATTGCTGAGTTTAAGTTGGAATTAGAAAAAGAGAAACAAAATCTTGATGGAGTATTAGTATTTGATTTATGAATAGTACATTTAGGTTGGAGTAGTTTTTCACTAGGGTCCAGCTCATTTCTTGCAAAGGCATCATTAATAACATTTTCTGGAAAATTTCTCGCTAGAAGTCTATTTTTTTAATTCTTGCCACTGTGAAAGAAAAGACTCTCTGCTACTATTTATGCGTTTCAATGTAAGAAATTTTGAATATGGTACACTCTTTGTGTGGATTGGATGGGAACTGTGGTATTCCAATGTGTTTTTAGCAATTGATTTACAGAAACCTTGGGTGGTGATAGTTCATTTTCATAAGAACTATGAATTCTATGAATTCTAGCTGTTGATCTCCAAAGTTGGATGTGAAAAGCATGTTGACATTATTGAAATTTCGATATGCAACAAATTCCTCAAACCTGTCACTAGTACCCTTCCACACGATGAGGACGTCAACATACCTAAAAAAGAGCTTAACATTACTAACATAAGGATTTGTTTTGGAACAAAAATGGAAAGAAGATTGGCAATGGTACAGGAGACCGGCATGCCCATAGCAGTGCCAGTCTCCTGCCTATACCATCAAACTTTAACACATTGTGGAAAAGAAGGGCTTCACTCACAAAGGAAATTAATTCAGAGGTTTTTCCCATGTAAGAAAGGAATTCGCGAATAGCCTGTACACCTGCATCATGAGTGATACGGGTGTACAGGGATTCGACGTCGATAGATGCAAGATGGTAGCTATCACTCCAGGAGAGACTGTAACTGCTGCAACAGGTCACCTGTGTCTTTTAAGTAAGGGGGCATAGAACTTAATAAGGGTTTAAGTAACCACTCGAGATACTGGTACAGGGGTTTTTACCACAGAGCTGATCCCCACGACAATGGGTCACCCAGGGGGTCGGCTCTGCAACTTGGAAACGTTTGGGAGGAAGTACCACTTGGGATGGCGTGGAAGATCAATCAGCAGGTGTTCAGCATTTTATATAGAAATGACGCCTTTGTCTACATGTGACCTAAGAAGGGAGCAGGTGTAAAAGAAGCCAGAGTGGCTAACGTCTCAATACAGAGGTTTTCTTGGAAAGAAAAAGTGCTGACTGGGCTAAAACCAAAGGGACCTATCTCCACGGGCACTTCCCCCTCTCTTAAGATAACATCTCACCTGTCAGGATGTTTAAAAAAATATTTCTGGAGATTTTACGTAGCCTTTTATAGAAATCAATTTCAAACTGAGCATAATCAAGAGGCACACAAACCAAAGTTCAAGCCTTTAGACAGCAGAGTTAAACAGCCGTTGCTAACGGTGACATCCATGATATTAATGACATTCTGTACAGCTAGTCATGTTCCAGGTTACTCCCTTGCGTTTTCTGATTGAATTCCGACCCTGTTCTCTTGCATTTCTTCCTGCCCCGTCTGGTGCGTTTTCCAAAGGGTGTTGACCAGGGTTGGGGAATTTTTTATTTGAGTCACATGGCATAGAAGAATCATCAGAGCAGCTTGTCTCAGAATCTGTTGTACAAAATTCAGAAACGGGTTTTCTTTGAGATTTTCTGTATTGCATCCTGTCGTTTGTCTTATTGTGCATCTTGTATTCCAAGAAAATATCATGCCTTTATTGTAGTCTTGCTTATCGTGCAATAATATGTCTTGTTTGTTTTCTATTATTTCCACTTGAGCTATGGTCATCTCATCTTCTCAAATTTTATGTAGAATGCTGCAGCGTTATTTTCACTCACTCTGGTTTTATACTCCTGTTTGGTTTTGCAAAGATCCATGGTAACGCGTTTGTACTCCTTTTGGTTTTTTTTGAGTACGAGTGCAAGGAGGCGTGTAGCATGGTCTAAATGAGCTTTTTCCCAGGCCTCCATGAATTCTGTATCCTGGGTAAACTGGGAGGGCGTCTTGTATATATGTAAACCGCGAGCAACGCGGTTGCTGTCTATATATGATTGCAAAGATTGTACAGACCAGAAAAAAGTTGTAGATGCGCTGCTCAAGATTTTTAGTGCTCAATAATGTTAACTCGTCCAGAGTATTACATGTAGTGAAAAAAGCTCCCGCATCTGACCGACCTGCTGACACTGTAGGTTCCTGTTCACATTAAGCATTGGATCCAGGAATGCACTGAGGACAAGCGGGGCTCTGTGCACTGAGGACAAGCGGGGCTCTGTGCACTGAGGACAAGCAGGGCTCTGTGCACTGAGGACAAGCGGGGCTCTGTGCACTGAGGACAAGCGGGGCTCTGTGCACTGAGGACAAGCGGGGCTCTGTGCACTGAGGACAAGCGGGGCTCTGTGCACTGAGGACAAGCGGGGCTCTGTGCACTGAGGACAAGCGGGGCTCTGTGCACTGAGGACAAGCGGGGCTCTGTACACTGAGGACAAGCGGGGCTCTGTACACTGAGGACAAGCGGGGCTCTGTACACTGAGGACAAGCGGGGCTCTGTACACTGAGGACAAGCGGGGCTCTGTACACTGAGGACAAGCGGGGCTCTGTACACTGAGGACAAGCGGGGCTCTGTACACTGAGGACAAGCGGGGCTCTGTACACTGAGGACAAGCGGGGCTCTGTACACTGAGGACAAGCGGGGCTCTGTACACTGAGGACAAGCGGGGCTCTGTAAACTGAGGACAAGCAGGGCTCTGTGCAGTGAGGCTCTGTGACATACCCCTGGCTCAAACAGCAGGATGATTGACAAGCCAGGAGCCTGCACAGAGCCCTGCTTGTCCTACCCTCACTTCCTGTATTTGGGCTCCTCACAGAGACACGCAGGCAATAGCTGCAGGGACAGCATTTTTTCACCCAAAAATAAACACATTTTTATCCAATCTATATTACAAATATACATGGAATTATCTACATTTTATAAAAAGTTTTATGCAAATGTCGGGTAGACTATAATGTGCTTTTTCTAAAGTGAAAGTGTGAAACACATAAAAAAAATGTGGTGCATGACATGTTCAAGGCCTCCAGAGGCAGCATATACTTGAACACAACTTTGATAGGATGAAGGTCATAGAATGAATATCCCAAAAAAAAAAACTATTTTTTTTTCTCTTTGCTTACCCATAATAGAATTCATTTTTCCACTAAATATGTCCCATTCGCACTTACACAATCTTGTGAACAGTGATCAGTAATGCATTACTTTAAAGCAGTGTGTCCCAACCAGGTGGCAACCAGCTGTTGCAAAACTACAACTCCCAGCATGCCCGGACAGCCAAAGGCTGTCCGGGCATGCTGGGAGTTGTAGTTATGCAACAGCTGGATGCCGTCTGGTTGGGAAACACTGCTTTAAATGGACTGCTATATTATATGTTATGTAACCTTAGATGCTGTTTTACACCCTCTCCACATCTCAAAATGCAGGTACGGGCAGTGGCTCCAGACAGAAAATTGTAAAATTACAGCTATTTGCAGTCTAAGTGAACAGGACTGGATGACCTGTGTTACCATAGCATCAACTACTTACATAACCAGGATTCTAGACAAAAAGTTTGAGCTACCAAAGTGCGTCGGTGTTAGATGTTCCAGCAACATCATTACGATTCCAATCATTTCTGTCCCTCTCATTGTGATCATTTTTTATTTGATCGGCCACTTTTCCCTCTGTACTAGTTTTTACCTCCCTATTGCACCATGATCTGAAGTTTTTATCGATACCATTTTTGATCGCTTTTTATAAAAAAAAAAATGGTATACAAAGTGACCAAAAATACGCTATTTTGGACTTTGGAAATTTTTTATGTGTATGCCATTGACCGTGCGGGATAATTATTATATTTTTATAGTTTGGACATTTACGCATGCGGCGATACCACATACGTTTTATGTTTAATTTTGTTTACATATTTCTTTTTTTAAAGGAAAAAGGGGGGTGATTCAAACTTTTATTTGGGAAAGAGTTAAATCCCATTTATTAAGTTTTTTCAAACTTTTTCTTTTTACACATTTTTTACATACTTTTGATTGCATACAGTGTTCAATGCTACGCCATAGCATAGCATTGATCAGTGTTATCGGCGCTCCATTTCTCCAGCCTGGATCTCAGGCTTGGAGCAATCAATCGTATGCTTAGGAGGACGCCGTGGAGGAAGGTAGGGACCCTCCTCGTGTGTCCTCAGCTGATCATCAGCCCAACTCAGCTGCCGGAAGCATTTTTTTTTACATCAACTTTGATTGCCGCGTCTAAGGGGTTAATACCAGACATTACCGGGATTGGTGATTAGCCCCTGGGTCCCAGCCATTGCTTGGTCCCAGGACTGACCCGATGTTAGCGTGTGACCCGGCTTTATATAACTGGAGCGGGTGCAGGGCATACAGGTAAGCCCTTTGTCCTTAAGAGGTAAAATAAATTCAGATCTTTGACCACTTAAGGACACAGGGCGTAAAGGTACAACCTGGCTCCCTGGGACTTAAGGACTCGCCGGGTGGGGACTGGATCGGGATACCTGCTGAAATCGTTCAGCAAGCACCCCGTGCAAACCCCTAGGGGGGTCCTGAGACCGTCAATTCAGACCGGCAATTAGCGGTGATTCCGGGTCAATCGGGTCTCCGGTGACCCAGAACAAAAGGGTGATAGGTGGCGTCCGAGACGCCACCTATCACCCTTTTCGAGCAGGAAAGGGTGCGTGATTAATCGGTCGAGATAACCGATCAATCACCGAGCCTGCTGGGAGGTGATCGGGTGGCGATCGGAGGTCCCTTACCTGTCTATCGGGGCAGGCGACAGTCCCCAGCATCGACGGCGTCGGCGGAGGTCCCCGGGCGGCGGCAGGATCCAGCAGGAGGTGAGTTGTTCGCCTCCTGCTGTTTCTAAGCAACAACTCCCAGCATGAACAGCCAAAAGGCATGCTGGGACTTGTAGATATGCAACAGCTGGAGGCACTTTTTTTTCTATGAAAAAGTGTGCCTCCAGTTGTTGCATAACTGCAACAACCAGTATGCACGGACAGCCAAAGGGCATGCTGGGAGATGTAGTAGTGTGCCTCCAGCTGTTGCATAACTACAGCTCCCAGCATGCCCTTCGGCTGTCAATGCATGCTGAGAGTTGTAGTTTTGCAACAGCTGAAGGCACACTGGTTGCGAAATACAGAGTTTGTTACCTAACTCCGTGTTTCGCAACCAGTGTGCCTCCAGCTGTTTTGCAATAGCTGGAGGTTGCTGCAAGTTTGAGCTGTGGCAAATTTTCCACCGCAGATCAAACTCCCAGCGGGAAACTTGCTGTAAACCCCCGCCTGTGTGAATGTACGCTAAAAACACTACACTACACTACATCTACACAAAATAAAAAGTAAAACACTACATATACACATACCCCTGCACTCCCAGTATTGTCGGACAGCCATTGACTGTCCAGGCATGCTGGGAGTTTCGAAACAGCTGGGGAAAACTGCCATAGGTTATTTTTTTGGTATTGGAGGCAAGTGTAATTCTTGCATCCAACTTCCCTATGCAAATCCCTAATTTAGTGCTCAAATGCGCATGGCACTCTCTAACTTCGGAGCCCTGTCGTATTTCATGGCAACAGTTTAGGGCCACATATGGGGTATTTCCGTACTCGGGAGAAATTGCCTAACACATTTTGGGGTGATTTTTCTCCTTTTACCCCTTATGAAAAGGAAAAGTTGGGGTCTACAACAGGATGTCCAATTAAATTTTTTACACTCACATGCTGGTGTTGCCCCATACTTTTTATTTTCACAAGAGGTAAAGGAAAAAAAGACCCCCAAAATTTGTAACACAATTTCCTGAGTATGGAAATACCCCATATGTGGACGGAAAATGCTCTCCGGGTGCACAACAGGGCTCAGGAGTGAGAGCGCACTATGTACATTTGAGGCCTAAATTGGTGATTTGCACTGGGGTGGCTGATTTTACAGCAGTTCTGACCAACGCAAAAAAATAAATACCCACATGTGACCCCATTTGGAAAACTACACCCCCTTATGGAACATATCAAGGGGTATAGTGAGCCTCAATACCCCACAGGTGTTTGACACATTTTTGTTAAAGTTGGATGTGAAAATGAGAAAAAAAAAATGTTTTCACTAAAATGTTGGTGTTACCCTACATTTGTCATTTTCAGAAGGGGAAATAGGAAAACACCCCCCCCCCCCCCAAAATGTTTAGCCCCATTTCTTCTGAGTATGGGAATACCCCATATGTGGATGTAAAGTGCTCTGAGGGTGAACTACAATGCTCAGAAGGGAAGGAGCTCCATTGGGTTTTTGGAGAGAGAATGTGTCTGAAATTGAAGATCATGTGTGTTTACAAAGCCCCCATGGTGCTGACAAAATGTCTGACAGATTTTGGGAACAGTGGTCCAGGAAAATGAAAAATAAAATTTTTCATTTGCACAGCCCACTGTTCCAAAAATCTGTCAAACGCTAGTGGGGTGTAAATACTCACTGCACCCCTTATTCAATTCTGTGAGTTGTGTAGTTTTCAAAATGGGGTCACGTGGGGGTCCACTGTTCTGGCACCATGGGGGGCTTTGTAAACACACATGGCCCCCGACTTCCATTGCAAACAAATTCTATCTCCAAAAGCTCAATGGCGCTCCTCTTCTGAGCATTGTAGTGCGCCATCAGAGCACTTTACATCCACATATGGTGTATTTCCATACTCAGAAGAAATGGGGTTAAAAATTGTGGGGGGGGGCATTTTCTCCTATTATCTCTTGTAAAAATGGTAAATTTGGGGGGGAAAAAAACTGCATTTTTGTGAAAATTTTTTTTATAAACTTCATTTACACATCCGAATTTAAAGAAAAGTTGTCAAACACCTGTGGGGTGTTAAGGCTTACTGTAACCCTTTTTACATGCCTTGAGGGGTGTAGTTACCAAAATACTATGCCATGTGTATTTTTTTTTTGTTCTGACACCATAGAGGCTTCCTAAATGCGACATTCCCCCTGTGGTAGCCCTTGGGGGGTGTATGGTGGTGGTGGTATGGTATATGAGGGGTTAATGTTAACCCTATAGTTCGTGACGCCAGGCTGAGGGCTGGTATGCTGAATCAATGTTACGGCCTATCGCCGCCCTTCCCAGTAACGATAGGTGCATGAAATGACTGAAGGTCCACAAAGAGATTGAACTTGAACGTGAATAACTTTACTGAAGTGCTTGCAATATCCACGGCACAGTAACAGTCTCATATAAACAGTCCTTAGGTTACTTAGTGACTGACAGTTGTTGCGTTAATGATACAGCCTCTGACTTTAGGGAGGGATTTGCAGATCCGTCTGGATTTAGGGGTATTATTAGGTCCGGTGATGCTGCAGAGTGTTTGGGAATTCATACACTCTATAATTAGCCGCAAGGCTCGGGCCTAACTCACTGCGTTAGTTACTGCGCAGATCCTTCTCTCATGACAGCCCACGAGGTAAGAGAGATTCTTACTGCTTGGCTGCGCAGGAACAAGAGAGAGAAAAGTTGGCCGCCGCTCCCTTATATGGGCAGGGGACGGGGCAAATTCGATTGGTCCGAACATCTGCCATTCACCATTACAGAGAGTAATGTGATTGCTTACATCACAGGGCCTCCAAAGGTCCTTAAGCTTAATACCATAGAGTTCACCTAGTCACATGACCTGCAGGTCCCTCAACGCTATGGCACAGGTAATTAACCATTTATTTACAGATATATCATTATATTTACATTAACCTTATATAGACCACTGGTCTATTAGTAGAAATAGAGGCGACAAGGGGTTAATTAAGTGACAGGGATCCCTACGTCCTAGGGACTCTGGCTATGGGGACCCACACATACATAGGTACCGTATAGGATGCGGTACCGGGACACCACACCCCCAAAAACCTTTTCAGGAAAATTTGCTTTCAAAAAGCTCATTGGCACTCCTTCTCTTCTGAGCATTGTAGTCTGCCTGCAGAGCACCTTATGTCCACACATGGGGTATTTCCAAACTCAGAAGAAATGGGGTTACAAATTTTGGGGGGTCATTTTCTCCTATTACCTCTTGTTAAAATGGTAAATTTGGGGGGGGGGGAATGCATTTTAGTGAAAAAAATTTATTTACAAATCCGACTTTACCGAAAAGTCGTCAAACCCCTGTGGGGTGTTAAGGCTCACTGTACCCCTTGTTACGTTCCTTGAGGGGTATAGTTTCCCAAACAGTGTGCAATGTGTTTTTTTTTTTCTGCTGTTCTGGCACCATAGGGGCTTTCTAAATGCGACATGCCCCCCAAAAACCATTTAAGCAAAATTCACTCTCTAAAATCCCATTGAGGGGCATTTACTAATCTTTTACTATGTAGCCTGGTTTTTACACTGTTTTTTTTCTACTTCATTTTTGACTATGTGCGACAAATTTACTAAATTGTTGCATGGCGTTAATAAATTTGGCACACATAGGCAAAAGTGGGAAATTTACTTCATGTAGTAGAAAAAATAGTCTGTTCCTTTTTCCTGCTGTCTGAATAGGTTTGGCAGCTAGGTTTCCTTCTGGATCTTTTCTTTTTGAGTTTTTTTTAGCTTTTTCACCACATCTAAATAATTCAATAACTAAATTGTAGTCATGGCTCAGAATAGTGGTAAACGGCGTTTAGTGTGTGTGTGTTTATTACATATTTTTAACACTGTTTTTTCTCCCTAAATGTACTTACTCTTTTTTTTTTTGTTACTTCTTCTGCAGATCCGTGTATCTTGTGGACTCCTTCGGATTCGGTGGACTACTTCGACGACCAGCGTTTTTCTTTGCTTGATGTTAATAAAATGGTTAACGAGGGCTTGTGGGGGAGTGTTTTTTTGTAATAAATTTTTTTTTAAACCTGTTGTGTTTTTTTTTTTTTTACTTTATTAGACAGGCTTAGTAGTGGAAGCTGTCTTACAGACGGAGTCCATTACTAAGCCGGGCTTAGCGTTAGCCACAAAAATAGCTAGCGCTAACCCCCATTATTACCCCAGTACCCAACGCCACAGGGGTGCCGGGAAGAGCCGGTACCAACAGGCCCGAAGCATCAAAAATTGCTCTCCTGGGCCTAGGCGGTAACAGGCTGGTGTTATTTAAGCTGGGGAGGGCCAGTAACAATGGTCCTCGCCCACCCTGGTAATGTCAGGCTGTTACTGTTTGGTTGGTATTTGGCTGAGAATAAAAATAGGGGGGACCCTATGTGTTTTTTAAAAATATTTAATTATTTATTTAAAAAAAAACGCATAGGGTCCCCCTTATTTTCATTCTCAGCCAAATACCAACCAAACAGTAACAGCCTGATGTTACCAGGGTGGGCGAGGACCATTGTTACTGGCCCCCCCCCCCCCAGCCTAAATAACGCCAGCCTGTTACCCCCTAGGCCCAGGAGCGCCATTTTTGACGCTCCAGGCCTGTTGGTCCCGGCTCTTCCGGCACCCCTGTGGCGTTGGGTACCGGGGTAATAATTGGGGGTTAGCGCTAGTGCCGCCCAATGATCTGTCACCGATCGTCGCTGGAGCCTCGGAAGGGTAAGTGAACGTCTTCGCCGGTCCCCTTCAGCTGTTTAGTTTTGCAACAGTGGTCTGCAAACTGTGGCCCTCCAGCTGTTGCAAAACTACAACACCCAGCATGCCCTGACAGCCAAAGCCTTTGGCTCTCAGGGCAGGAGCCTGGGCTCCTCATACGGCCTCTTCGCTACCCTCACTTATGGGGACACTGATATCCCCCCCCCTGTCTCCCGCCCGCGCCGCTCAGCTCCCGCTGCTACAAGACTACAACTCCCAGCATGTCCTCACTGTAAGTGCATGCTGGGACTAATAGTCTTGCAACAGTTAGCAGACAGATGGGAGTTGTGTGGCGCTGGCAGGTGAGAGGGGGGGGGATGTAAATGCAGTGTCCCTGTAGCGAAGTGAGGGTAGCAGGGAGAAAGTATGTCGGAGTCCGGGCGGCAGTAACTTTTCCTGCTCCATGTTGGAGCTGGAGTAAATTTAGTCAATTTTTACAGCCGTTGCGACATTTTATTGCGCAACTGCGACTGTCTCAGTTAATAAATACCTGACCACTGCAAGTAAAAACTGAAAACTTGCGTAAATCAAGCGGGGGAAAAATTGACTTTCTAGCTCTTGCTAGAGAAAGTCGCACGAAAAATAGGGTAGGCGCAATTGCGACAATTTTGCGCCAAAAATAGTCAGAAAAAAATGACTAAACCCCTTAGTAAATGCCCCTCATTGTCGTTCCTTCTCTTCTGAGTCCTCTAGTGCACCCACAGAGCACTTTACATCCACATATGAGGTATTTCCTTACTTGAGAGAAATTTTGGGGGCTTTTCCTCCTTTTACCCCTTGTAAAATTTTACAAACTGTAAAAAAGTGTAAAAAATTAAGATTTTAAATTTTCTCACGTTGCTGCTATTCCTGTGAAACACCTAAAGGGTTAACACGCATTCTGAATTGCATTTTGAATACTTTGAGGGGTGCAGTTTTTATAATGGTAATGGGGTCATTTATGGGGTATTTCTAATATGAAGGCCCTTCAAATCCACTTCAAAACTGAACTGGTCCCTGAAAAATTCCGATTTTGAAAAATCGATTTAGGTATGCAGCCGTGAGGAAATTTTTTGCATCGGGCCCTGTGGTTTCTAGCTACACCCCTGCGCAAGTTGTGCCCAGGCCCATATAGTTGTTGTAGGCCCTTCTTTGCTAATAGTTTTCCCCCCATATAGTTGTAGGCCTCTCTGAGAGGGGCCCAGGCCTACAACAACTATTAACAGAGGTGCCTACCACAACTATGGGGGCAACTATTAACAGAGGGGCCTAACCAAATTATATGCAGCCCCCTATATAGTTTGGGTAGGCCCCTCTGTTAATAGTTGCTTCCATATAGTTTGGGTAGGCCCCTCTGTTAAAGGAGTAGTCTGGTGAAAAATAATTTATCCCCTATCCAAGGATAGGGACAAAGTTATAGATCGCATGGGGGTCCAAGCGCTGGGACCCCCGCGATCTCCTGAACGGGACCCCGGCAGTTTGCTGGAAGCTGATGTCTGTACCCCACAGGAAACCGTGGCCGGCACACCCCCTCCATGTATCTCTATGGGGTTCATGGAGGGGCGTGTCGGCCGACGCTCCGTGCATGCCCCCCTTCCAGCCGACTGCCGGGACCCCGTGAAGGAGATAGCGGGGGGCCCAATGGTCAGACACCGTCCCCCCCCCCCCCCCTCGATGCTCACTAGAATGGGTACTCAAAAAATGTAAATAAATTAAAATTTTATTAAATAAAAATTACATTTAAAATCTCTTCTCTTCAATTTTGACGCCTCCCCGCTGCCACATCCAGACGCTCTGTGGCAGTGATTCTAATAGCGATGCCTGTAATCCTCATGTCATACTGAATACAAGTATTATTTTGCTAACGCAGCACAATCCCTATGCGTGTTAGGACAAGACAAAGTGTTCTACACCCCTATTGAGGCTTTATGGTGGTCTCATGCTTCCGCCACCTCCAGGCTGTCATTCAGCCACTATAGTCTCCTCATACTGCCACAAACTCCAGGCTGTGTCATTCAGGCACTATATGCTGCCGCCAACTCAAAGCTGTGTCATTAAGCCACTATGTGATCTACTCATGCTGCCGCCATATCCACGCTGTCATTCAGCCACTACATGGTCTCCTCGTGTTGCCGCCACTTCAACGCTGTGTCATTATGCCACTATATGTTCTTCTCAAGCTGCCGCCACCTCGTCACTGTGTCATTCAGCCACTATATGTTCTCCTCATGCTGCTGCAAAATCCAGGCTGCCGCCAACTCCAGGCTGTGTCATTCAGCCACTATGTGGTCTCCTCATGCTGCCGCTACCTCCACGCTTTGTCATTAAGCCACTATTTGTTCTCCTCATGCTGCCGCCAGCTCAACACTGTGTCATTCAGCCACTATATTTCTTCTCATGCTGCTGCCAACTCCAGGTGGTGTCATTCAGTCACTATGTGTTCTCCTCATACGGACGCCACCTCCACGCTGTGTCACTTAGCCACTATATGGTCTCCTCATACTGATGTCACCTCCAGGCTCTGTCATCTGATCTGCATGTCATATTGAATAACAGTATTATTTTACTAACCCAGCACACACTCCATGCATGTTACAGCAAGGCAAATTGTTCTACACCCCTATTGAGGCTCTCTGTAGGCCAGAAATAGCACGTTTTAATAGTGATATGCAGCAAATAAATTCAGACCGAAAATTTTGAGAATTGGCCGAATCGAATTTTTCAAAAATGCACTCATCTCTAGCCAAAACTTTATTAAAGGAGTACTCCGACGAAAATCAACTTATCCCCTGTCCACAGGGGCATCTAACCACTATATGGGGAAAGAGAAGAGGCAATATTACTGTGATGGGGAATTGGTATAAAGGTAATACCCAAACGAAGTCTTCATGATGATTTGGGTCAGATGGGGGAAGAAAATAAAAAGTGAACAACTCTTATCAATGAAGACCATCAGTGATTCACTCCTGCCTCCTGTGAGTCACTGGATATAGAACCTGTGTAGAGGTGGTATATATATATATATATATATATATATATCACTATATGGGTTGCAGTATGGGACGGTAGGGTATAATATTGGTCTTTGTATAGTGGACTTTATTCAGTAACCGCATGATGGTATTATCCAGTCCCTATGTGGTATTGTTGTTATGTTGTGGCAATACTTTTATCCCTAGTATACTGGTCATATTGGTCTCAATATACAAGATTTGGTCAGTAACAGTACAGTGGTAAAATGTATGGCGGTAATATTCCTAGTGTTTATACTAGCGTTATTTGGTAGCTGTGTGACATATTTAGAGGTACATAGATACTTTATTATCGTGCATAGTAAACTGTATAACCAATGTTAACAAGATGTGTCCTTTGTTTTATTGTTTTTTTATATATCCTATTTGTGCTGATACCTCTTTGAAAAGACCACCCAAAATTGCATTGAAAAGTGGTCTATTATATGTGTGGTCTTCTCAAAGAAAACTAACACTACACATAATGGCCCTCATTTACTATTGCAAACCCGACATGTGTTGTCGGGTTGTGCGCCAGTTTCGGGCGCATTGCGCCTGAAATTCTGTCTGCGCCAGAATATGTGCCTGAAATTCTGTCTGCGTCTGAATTTGCACCTAAGAACCTGAAAAAGGGGCGTGCCCGTTGGGGAAAGGGGCGTGTTTCCAACATTTTGACAAAATCCCAACATATTTATTAAAGTTTCCACAGAAAATGTGGTGGATTTCAGCTGAGGAAACCCTACAGATCAGATCATGTGTAAAAAAAGCAAAATGTAGGGAAAGTGGCAAATGTAGGGAAACCTTAGTAAATACCGTGGAAAATAAATTGTAGGGAATTAAAACCCACAGAGAAACCTACACAACACTCTTAGTAAATAAGGGCCAATATGTAGTGGAGTGAAAATCTGTCTTGAAATCTTGTCTGAATAAGGTGGTGGTCTTTTGGAGAGGTTTCATTTTATTTGTTAGGAAGAATGTGACAATGACATATAACCTTTGATCACAGGCTTTTCATAGATGGTTTATCTGGCCTCCTCCACCCCTTAAAGGAGTACTCTGGTGCAAAACTTTTTTATTTTTTAAATAAACTGGTGCCAGAAAGTTATACAGATTTGCAAATTACTTCTATTGAAAAATCTTAATCCTTCCAGAACTCATCAGCTGCTCTATGCTCCACAGGAAGTTCTTTTATGTCTGACCACAGTGCTCTCTGCTGACACATCTGTCCATTTCCGAAACTGTCCAGAGCAGGAGCACATTTCCATAGCAAGCCTATCCTCCTCTGGACAGTTCCTGACATGGACAGGGGTGTCAGCTGAGAGCACTGTGGTCAGACAGACAAATAAATAAAAAAAGAAAAGAACTTCTGTAGCATACAGCCCTAGGATGCAGAAGCTGAATTTAAGCTGGACCAGTTGTGGTAGCGACCTGATGTCTTCCCTGTGGCTAAGTGGCAGCTGGCTAGTAAGGCCATAACGCCCCATTGCTTCGTAACAGGGATACAGGCAGACGAGGTGAGCTGTAACCAGATAAAATAAGTGCAGCAGAGTCAGATGAAGCAGAGCTAACTTTTAGCAGAGCTGGTGCGGTTAGAAATCAAAGCTGAGAAGCTTAGATCTGCTTGCTAGCAGACAGAGGTGTAGTAGACAATCCAAGTCATACACTGGAGAAGCAAACACGTACAGAGAGGTCAGGCTTGAGATAGAGTCAGGAAACAGGCTATGGTCAGATGCAGGATATCAGCATAGAAACACACACCTTCCAGCAACTAAAACTGTCGCCACCTGTGTCAGTGCAGGGAAAAAAGTCTAGAGCCAACAGCGCAGAAAAGGAGCCGTGCATGCAACTCAGCCGAGGTCAGCAGCAGGATGCCCTGGCCGCTGGCGGCTGCCAACCACCGGTGTTGCACTTTGCTTATTCGGTCCCAGGCAGGTGTCTTCATCTGTACCTTGGGAATGCTGGAATTTTCTTGATGGTCTTCTGGAGGCTAAGATACACAGCTCATTCTGACTATTGAGCTGGTGTCTTGTTGAGGGTTTCCCAGTTGACAAATAAAAACACTCTGAACTTGGCCTGGGCACTGGAGATATTGATGACTTAGCCTTGGTAGCTTTGTACTTGCTCTGCTTGAATGTTTGATTAAGTTTAGTTGGCTATAAGAAAAACAAGTAGAAGAATATTATGATGTCGATGATTTCGATGTGGCGGAAATGCAATTCACGGACTAAAACACGGCAATGACCAGTATATATGATGTCGATGCAGTCCTAAGATCGTCCCGCGGTGCTATCCCTTATAAGCAGATTAGCAACAGGCTGGTCTGACGCAATTTAACATCTACCTGGCGTCCCTGCTTCTGTAAACCATTCAATAAAGTCCGGATAAGACTTGTGAGTGCCCCTTTTTTCTCTTTTCTTCTTTTTGGTCTAGAAGAATATTATGATATCATCATTAGAATGATTTAGGAAGTTTCCAACCTTTAATAATTACATGCACAATATTAAATGAATGTTTTCAAATGTTAAAAGAAACTATTACATATGACACTCTGTCTTCTCAGAGAATAACATATCCCAGCTTGAAAGAAAAAAAACATTAAATTGAGAAAAAAATAAAAAATTGGGACTTAACAGACTAAGAAGACACCAAACGAAGACCAGTCAGACGTCCCTGAAGCTGTTTTGGTTAACTCAATGGCCTATTTGATCCATCTTGCTACTTTCTGAGCTGATGCCGCTCTACCCTTTGATTTGCCTTGAAACTGTACATAAAGTTGTTGAGAAACCCTCCAGGGATGTCATGTCTACTGCAAAAGGCAACGTCTCACATCTAAGGTGTGAAATTATGCTGAGCATCAGTGCGGTAAAGGTGTAAGGTGTGTTGTGTGCTCTGAGGGAAGGCCCAGATCAAATCTACTTTATCCGGTCATTCTGGAAGGATCACCCGCACAGTGGAAGTCCATGCCCTTGCAGAGGAAGCTACAAGACATTGATCCTAGTAGCTAGGGTTCTGTTAATCTTCAAGTCTCTCAAGTCAGTATAATGTTATTCAGTGAAAGCACCACAAGTCACAGCAAGGCAACAGTGCTCCAAAGGGGTTATGCTGCATCATCTCACTCCGCACCATACTGTCAGTGTAATACCATCTACACCCAGCTCAGTAAAGACAGTTATCCATAACCTGACGTCGGTGTGTTCTTTTACTCCCCGTGTCTTGCCCAGGAGAGGCTTTCTCCAACCTCGGACCATGTATAGGATAACGGTGCCCTGGCGTCACAAAGTAATGAGGTATTTCTCTACACCACCCATGGCACCAGCACATACATCTACCAGGTTTTTTGAAAACCCACAAAAAGCCTTCCATGTCCTAAGGTAGATCTGGGAGATTACTTTCTCCCTGCTAGCTAACAAGGTGGAAATTACACCATAGAGCCCCCCCCCCCCCCCCCCCCCCCTCCCCTATACTCTTCAATGGTTGCCTTTTAATAGCCAGGCTGTCGGATGCAAGCTCTTCGATTCCAGGTGAACTATTGTTCCCTAGTGTAGAAGGTCTGGGATTTTAGGAAGGATCCACGGCCTGGCTACCAAGAGAGTCTAAAGCCAAGAAAACCAGACAGGTGCAATTAGGACAACTGCGGGTTGATCCTCCCTGATCTTGCTTAGAACCCTCGGAAGTAAACTGACTGGGTGAATGGCGTAAAGAAGCCCTTTTGTCCAAGGATCTATCCCTGACAGTAGATCTTCTGGTTTTCTTTTGATCTTCTTTAGTCTTGTGACAAATAGGTCTATAAATAGAAAACAACCTGAGGCCAAAAACTTCTGTATTCAAGGACCAATCCCCCTAATTGAGGCTGTGAATACTCAAATAGTCTGCCTTAAAGGGGTACTCCGCTGGAAAACATTTTTTTTAAATCAACTGGTGCCAGAAAGTAAAACCTATTTGTAAATTACTTCTATCTAAAAATCTTTCTTTCCAGTACTTATCAGCTGCTGACACCTCTATCCATGTTAGGAATTGTCCAGAGCAGGAACGAATCCCCATGGCAAACCTATCCTGCCCCGGACAGTTCCTGACCAGGGCCGTTTGAAGGAATTTGGGGGCCCCAAGCAAAATGGACATGGAGGCCCCCCCCCCCTTTGATGTTCACGCACGTCACGCTCTAGGGCCGTCGTCAGGACATAGTAATGCCGGCCCTTGAATTCTGGGAGTGCAACGTGAGCGAACGTCGATACGATGCACATTAGGTGCAGCATAGTTCTCCCCACATTAGGCAGGCAGTGTTCCCCCCACATTAGGTGCAGCAGTGTTCCCTACCCATACCCCCTGTCCGCCCCCTAGCGCCATTTTTTTTGGGTGGGGGTCCGACTGCTGAGACCCCCATCGATCACCTCGGTTGAAGTAGTTCTCCAGCTGTTGGAAAGCTAAAACTCCCATCATGTCTGGAGAGCCTCTGGCAATGGGAGTTGTAGTTTTGTAACAGCTGGAGAGACACAGATTGGACACAGTTTTCCCATCATCACTGCAGAACTTACAAGTGACTACAGCTCTGATGGGACAGTGATGTCTTCTGCCTTTAGTGACATCTTCTCTGTTATCTTTTCTTCTTTATCGGGTCCAGAGACCAGGTCTTCCTCCAGCTCCATCTTCTCTGCAGAGTCTGACTTCCAGACATCATTGGCTCCTCACTGTCAGCAGATCCTCATCCTCTGCATGAAGACAGTAATCATTATAACCTTGCCAGAAAGTGTTCCCTAAATAAAATACTGCCCCACACTGCACCCTGAATATAATACTGCTATACACTGTACCCACTAAATATAATCCTGCCACACAATGTACCCTGAACATAATACTGCTATACACTGTACCCTAAATATAATACTGCCACACACTGTACCCACTAAATATAATACTGCCACACACTGTACCCACTAAATAAAATGCTGCCACACACTGTACCCTGAATATAATACTGCCCCACACTGTACCCCTGAATACAATACTGCCAAACACTGTACCCACTAAATATAATCCTGCCACACACTGTACCTTGAACATAATACTGCTATACACTGTACCGTGAATATAATACTGCCCCACACTGTACCAACTAAATATAATACTGCCCCACACTGTACCCTGAATATAATACTGCCCCACACTGTACCCTGAATAAAATACTACTATAACCAGGGGGGGTTATGGGGGGGTGATGAGGAGAGGTGCAGGGGGGGGCACCTCTCATCACCCCCATAACACCCCTCCCTGCATCTCTTATCACCCTCATAACACCCCCCCTGCACCTCTTATCACCCTCATAACACCCCCCCTGCACCTCTTATCACCCCCATAACACCCCTACTACACCTCTTATCACCCCCATAACACCCCCCTGCACCTCTTATCACCCTCATAACACCCCCATAACACCCCTACTGCACCTCTTATTACCCCCATAACAACCCTACTGCACCTCTTATCGGCCCCATAACAACCCTACTTGCCCTCTTATCAGCCCCATAACAACCCTACTGCCCCTCTTATCACCCCCCCTGCACCTTTTATCACCCCCATAACACCCCTACGGCACCACTTATCACCCCAATAACACCCCCACTGCACCTCTTATCACCCCCACAACACACCCCCCCACACACACACACACACACCTCTCATCACCAATGTAGTCCTCTAACCACCATACATGTTTTCTAGCGGAATACCCCTTTAATGTTGTATGAGCCCTTCAGGTGTAATGTTGAAAGAAATGATAGATAGGATTCTGGGATAGGGCGTAAAAAATTGCTCTCAGTTCCCTTACATTCCGAGAGCCCCTGATTGCTACACTGATCCAAACCCCCTGAAGAAGGAGAGAATCTGCGTGAGTTCCCCACTCTGTTGGCCTGCTCCCACATGGGCCCCCCACTCCCAGCGTCTGTAGTAATGATTAATGGAAGAGGGGATCTCCAATCCAAACCCTTAGAAAGATTATCAACATTTAACCACCACTTGAGAGAAAATTACATTGGGAGAAAGATTTATCTTCCTATCCAGATCAACTTTAGATCCATATCAAAATTTCAATAATTCTGAAGTACCCTAGAATGACCTTGGGCCCAAGGAACTGCGGGAATAGCTGCTGTGAATAATCCCAAAGGAGACATGCCCTTCCTAATGGACAAACAAGGAGAACCGGGAACTTCTCTAACCAAAGAAATGATCTTTTCTACCTTCTGTGATGGAAGAAAAGATTTTTGCTTTTGGTTGGAATCCAACATGATTCCCAGAAAAATCTTTTGCTGTGTAGTAGAAGGGAAGACTAAGTAATTAACCACCTTATTTCTCTAGGATGTTGACTGTACGTTCTAGAAAATATAGTAACTTCTCTTTTGATTATGCTACCAAGAGGAAGTCGTATAGATACGGCAGAAAGATGCCATCTCCTTCTCGAATGTGTGCTGCCATTTCTGCCACGATCTTTGTGAAGACCCTTGAGGCAACAGATATCCCGAACTGGAGATGTAACAGCTGTGAATTTACATGAACTACCAGTCCTAGATACTTTTGGAAATTTTCGTGAATCGGCACATGCGGGTAGGCATCCCTCAAGTCTAGGAATGCCATGAAAGTATTTTGACAGAAGGTTTATAGTTGATTTTAATGTTTCCATCTTGAAATGTTTATACTTTAGGTATCGATTTAGAGGCTTTAAATTTATAATGACCCTGAAAGAATTGCTGGGTTTCTTTATTAGAAACAGGGACAAATAGAACCCCTGACCCCTTTCTTCTGGGGGAACTGGAACTAGAACTCCTTTGTGTAGGAGAGATAGGACCTCCTCCTGTAGCTGGGATCGACCCATTGATCAGACAGGCTTTTTGTTAATATAAAACGAGAAGGCGGTGGGCTTGAGAACTCTTAGATGAGCCCCTTTCTGTTGGTCTCTAGGACCCATGAGCTTCCTGCTATTTTTTCCCACTTGAGAAAGAAATTTCACAGCCTGCTGACAACTCGTGGGGTCCCGTCATTGAGAATTGGATTTTTTAGTTGCAGAGGAGGGCTGTTTATACATAAGCCCGATCCTCTATGAGAAAATTTCCATCTGGCTGACTAGCTACCTCTATTTTGCATAACCTTTATTAGGTCCATTAAAAATGAATGCAAAAAAAGACAAAATATGTGACATGAAACTCAGGAGAAAATAAAGATAATTGGTTTTCTCAATCCATAAAATGATAAAGGTATCCCTTGGTGAAAGTAAATATTATATAGCAAAAGTGAAAAATCACCAATAAGGTTTAGATATCAAATCTTAATTTATTTCACTGATAAAATCGTTATCAAAAAGTGTTAACTAATAATGGGAAGGGGGTGAGGGTACAGGTGAGTGCCTACACTCAGAGCCCTACCTGTTCTAGGGGGGGTTCCTAAACTAAGTGTGGATAGGAATGGGAAACATAGAGACAATATATACAGATAAGTTAGCCTCTTCTACCAACGCGTTTCGCCTAATGTGGAGACATAGGCTCATCAGGGGACAAGAGGGCAACAAATATATACAGCGATGACAAGGTATTAGTACATTAAAACATAGATGAGTTAACACTTAAGTACTAAACGATTGACATAGAACAGATACAATCTGATAAGTAGAAGAAGATAGGAATTGGTCACAGTGGTCAGGGACAGTCAAACTAGGGTATATGTTGTCAGTGTCTAATTGTCAAGATATAGATGCATAGAGACATTTAGAAATGGGATATCAAATACAGTACAGTATTAGACCTAAATGATGTATAATGGTGTCCTAAACAAGTTAAGGTATTAATAAAGAGGTAATCTTCAGAGTATTTATATTCACTCCATGTACAATTCCATACTGCAAAAAACAAATTAGAGGACATGAGACATCCAATCTCAAAGAATATTTATAGAGATTCCAAATCGTATATCAATTTATCTTACCACAGGTGTGAATATGTGGTAGGTGCCATAGTCAATAGAAAATGATGATAAATCAAGAAGGTAACGTTAGGTCTAGACAAAAAAGATAAATGCAAAAAATTGTAGTGTCCAAACACAGTACAGAACCAAATAAATAGAAAACAAAGGACCCATCACATACCCTGATGCGACAGCCTGTACATGTATGATATCCCATATAAGCCAGATTCAATTGGTTCCAAATCAAATTTTGATTTGGAACCAATTGAATCTGGCTTATATGGGATATCATACATGTACAGGCTGTCGCATCAGGGTATGTGATGGGTCCTTTGTTTTCTATTTATTTGGTTCTGTACTGTGTTTGGACACTACAATTTTTTGCATTTATCTTTTTTGTCTAGACCTAACGTTACCTTCTTGATTTATCATCATTTTCTATTGACTATGGCACCTACCACATATTCACACCTGTGGTAAGATAAATTGATATACGATTTGGAATCTCTATAAATATTCTTTGAGATTGAATGTCTCATGTCCTCTAATTTGTTTTTTGCAGTATGGAATTGTACATGGAGTGAATATAAATACTCTGAAGATTACCTCTTTATTAATACCTTAACTTGTTTAGGACACCATTATACATCATTTAGGTCTAATACTGTACTGTATTTGATATCCCATTTCTAAATGTCTCTATGCATCTATATCTTGACAATTAGACACTGACAACATATACCCTAGTTTGACTGTCCCTGACCACTGTGACCAATTCCTATCTTCTTCTACTTATCAGATTGTATCTGTTCTATGTCAATCGTTTAGTACTTAAGTGTTAACTCATCTATGTTTTAATGTACTAATACCTTGTCATCGCTGTATATATTTGTTGCCCTCTTGTCCCCTGATGAGCCTATGTCTCCACATTAGGCGAAACGCGTTGGTAGAAGAGGCTAACTTATCTGTATATATTGTCTCTATGTTTCCCATTCCTATCCACACTTAGTTTAGGAACCCCCCCTAGAACAGGTAGGGCTCTGAGTGTAGGCACTCACCTGTACCCTCACCCCCTTCCCATTATTAGTTAACACTTTTTGATAACGATTTTATCAGTGAAATAAATTAAGATTTGATATCTAAACCTTATTGGTGATTTTTCAAAATATGTGACATGTCACATTAAAATTGTAAAAGAACGCCGACGCGTTTCGAGACTTGGCTCTTAATCATGGCATACAATCCATGCGGTACGGAGGTTTATATAGTTACGAGAAAAACAGGGAATGCATTGCCGTACCGCCCACCGGATGTAAACAGGAAAGGATGTGACGGAGAATGACGACTACTTCGAAATGACCAGGTGAGTAGTAATTGAACTCCATTCTTCGCCCCACCCTAAGGTCCTCAGGCCAGCGTAGAATGCAGGGAGTGAATCCGGAAAACCGCACTGTGTGAATAAAGGTCCCCCGGATCACTCCCCACTACACTGGACATACTTCTTAGTCCAATTAAACCATTTTACAATATAACATTTTCATATGTAACATAGACATATATAAAGGATGCCCCGTGACGATATTAGTTTGCATAAAATGATATCATTTTCTTCATATGCCATGCAGGCATTATAAAATCATTGTTTCACTACGCTGTGCGAATAATCATTATGAAATATATGCTTATGCACCGGCACATCAATGGTTATTAGACGACCACATAAAAAGTGTAAATGAAAAATGAATGATGAAATAATAAAAAATTTCAAATTGTGATTAGTATTGCTGAAATCTGTATTACTATATGAAGTAATCACACCTTTAACATGACAAGAGAAGCAGTTTCTGAACAAACGCACAATGTGAAAAAGGGGCAAAAAATGAATTATGATAGATGTGTAAAAACAGGGAGGTACAATGGTACACCATTACACAAAGAGCATGGGAAATGACCGAAATAACATGCTATTTGATCCTATTGTGTATACCAATGTTATAGAAAAGAAAGGGAGAAAAAGGGGAGGGAAATAGCCCAATGCAAGCACCGTAAGGACGCAATTACAAAATAAAACGCAACTTATTCATACGGGCTGTAGGAACATTTATATGGATAAATAAAGGATGATGAAATATTAAACATGAGAAAATAGTAGTAAAGGATACTTAGTTTCGTGCAAACCCAAAATATGTAGGACACATGGTTTCACATGCCCACATAATAATAGAAAACTGTGAATACAGAGGAAGGAACCCATTAATAGAAGTACATTAAATTCCTGTAATTAAGGCCTAGCGGTGCCCGGGATTCCATTCTTAGGATCCAGAAAGCCTCTCTGGAAAACAAAGAAGGCATCCAGTCACCACCTCTCTTAGGAGGTTAAAATTTCGGGGGGGGGGGGGGGGGGGGGAACTCCTATACCAGTGGTCTTCAACCAGCGGACCTCCAGATGTTGCAAAACTGCAACTCCCGTTGGCTGTCCCGGCATGCTGGGAGTTGTAGTTTTGCAACATCTGAAGGTCCGCAGGTTGAAAATCACTGTCCTATACTTTACATTGTATTTGGTTCAGAATCTTTATTTTCTAGATTTTTATCCTATAAAATTAGGTGCGTCTTATATGCCGGAGCGTCTTATATGCCGGAGCGTCTTATATGATGAAAAATAAGGTACTTTCTTGTGCACTTTGGGAAGAAAGTGAAATATCGGGATAATAGGATTTTCTATAATAAGATATTCCGCCACTTTGTGGCTGAATATACCTCTCTCTAAACCCAATTGCACAAGGGAAGATAGTTGGGACCTGAAGATTTCGGTGGGGTCTGTAAGTACACGTATCTTCCAACATGGTCATGTTGAGTTTACAATACAGACCCCTGTCCAGAACCACCACTGCCCCACCTTCATCTACCTGTCTAAATACGACATTTTCCATTTCATTTAGTTCTTTTAATGCAGATTTTTCCAGTGTAGTGAGGTTCCGACATGTATTCACATTCTGTACCGAAAGTTCATAAATGTCCCTCTCAACTGCACCCTGAAAAATGTCAAGTACAGAAGAGCGGGACATAACAGGATAAAAGGAATGGTTGGGTGTACCTATGTAGGGACCCTGGTCACATAACTCCTGCAGGGGTGCTATAATGCTGAGTTCAGCAAATCCAAAACCACAATGACCACCTTTAACATTAATGGTAGATAATGTTAGATGGTAGATTTTTTTTTTAATAACTTATAAAAACACTCATGCAGGAGGCTGTAAACAGGTTGAGGGGTGACACAACCCAGTCTGAACACGTGGGACCCTGATTTTGACGTCACCCAGGCACCTACACTTCTGCCTCAGGAAAGATAGGACAGGGCTCGAGAGACAGCCTGCCAGCGAGAGGAATGTGATGTCATTAGGGGGTAATTAAGGCTGAGCCAATGAGCAGACTAACTGCTAATGACCACACCTAGAGGGTGGTGCACATTCATTCTCCGCTCAGAGGACTTCTGCAGCCATCTTTACAAAAAAAACAGCAAAAATATATCTTGGGTGTATAAGACAAGTATCACAGGCAGAGGACCCATATCACTACATGCTTCCATTTTTCAGGAAAATAACTTGCTCTACAATGCCATCTACTGGAGGTTACTTCTCTTAAAATCAATGTGTGGTGAACCAGGTGAGTTGTGGTGTCTGGGGTGTTGCGGTGATGTAAGTGCAGGGTCTGGTGGTATTAACGCTTAGATTTCGTGACGCCAGGGTGCGCTTTCCATAATGTTAATGGTCCTACCGCCAACCATCCCAGAAACGGTAGGGAAAATAACAGAATGTCCACAGCAGACTTTAAGAATAAACTGAAGAACTTTACCTGAAGATTTTATGCAACAGTCTCTATACATAACAGTCTCTTAAGAGGTAACCGGAATGCAGGTTCCTCACAGGTCTTGCTGGGACTTTGAAGCAATGAGCTTTGATGCAGGCCACTGTGCTACTAATTATAATATTTTAGCTGGTAGTAGTCACACAGGATTTGATAGATTGAGCTTGGTAACTCACGGTTTAGTGGCTGCAGGTTCTTAGGCTTTGGCCTAGACGAATTGAGATTTCTGCTGAGATGATTGTGCTTGCTTGATAGTCCGAAACTAAGAGCAGGAACTAAGAGAGCGAATTTAGTGGCTACAGCCCTTTATATAATAAGGGGCTGGACTAAGCTCATTGGTCAGCAAGCCTGTAAGTCCTGAACCCAGTGAAATCTGGGTACATCACATGATCCAGTAAGGTCCTTAAAGGGGTACTCCTGTGGAAAACTTTTTTTTAAATCAACCTGTACCAGAAAGTTAAACAGATTTGTAAATCACTTCTATTAAAAAATCTTAATCCTTCCAGTACTTTTTAGGGGCTGTATACTAAAGAGAAATCCAAAAAAGAAATGCATTTCCTCTGATGTCATGACCACAGTGCCCTCTGCTGACCTCTGCTGTCCATTTTAGGAACTGTCCAGAGCAGCATATGTTTGCTCTGGACAGTTCCTAAAATGGACAGCAGAGATCAGCAGAGAGCACTGAGGTCATGACATCAGAGGAAATGCATTTCTTTTTTGGATTTCTCTTTAGTATACAGCTTCTAAAAAGTACTGGAAGGATTAAGATTTTTTTAATAGAAGTGATTTACAAATCTGTTTAACTTTCTGGCACCAGTTGATTTAAAATACAAAGTTTTCCACCACGGGAGTACCCCTTTAAGTAATCATACATTACAACTGTACATCACGTGACCTGGGAAAGGTCCTATACAGTTATATTTCCTATACATTTGAATAATATATTAACATAAGTTGTATGAGACAACCAGGGGTAAGCCCTACTGGAGAGCCCGGTGGAAATGGAGGGACTCTAGCTGAGGGGACTTTAGACAGGGACAGGACCAAGTCCTGTCCCGGGACACCACAAATGTTAGACCCTGTCAGATAAAACACTGATATTTCACAAAAAATTGCATATTACAGTTGCCTACTGTCTTTTTCATCTTCCCAGAAGGAGAGTGTGTGTCCCTCTCTTGCCTGCACTATGATGACTCCTCCCCCTTCCCTCACTCGGCTGACTCACTGCAGCCGGGCGTGAGCCTAGCAGCCCTGCTCTATAACACTTTCCTCTCTCTGGTTTTATGCTGTACACAAACACAGAGACACACACACAGAAAAAGGAAACATTTTCAGCTCACCCCTCCACACAGCGTGACTCCTATGTTGGATGTACCAGGTGCTCTTGGCGTAGCTGCCGTTGCTCGATGAGATACAAAGGAAAACTTCTCCCTGAGGGAAAAACCGGCACTCCAATCCACTCCCGTATAATAAAACTTGTAGGCTTTATTGATCCATATTAAAAACATGAACATAAATTGGGGGAAGATTAAAACATGTAGCAAAAACCGACGCATTTCGGGATAGAAAACCTTTTTCAAGGCATGGTGCAAAACGTATGAGAACCCGATCTTAAACAAAATTTCAGGACGATCTGCCTCCAATTCCATTTCCGAGAGCTCACACAGCCGAAAATTAACCCTCAATGTACCTCATAGTGTACCCGCATAAACCACTAGAAAAAACATACATACAGTATGCAGATAAATAAATGCAGTACAAAATGTCATGATATATGTAGCAGCAAAAAAAAAAAGCAAAAAAACGAAAAAAACGAGAAAAAAACTGGAGAAACCAGGAAAAACAGTGGAAGCCGAAAAACACATTAGTAAAAATACATAATATGTGTACGGTTATTCATACCAGTATTTGTGCGTGTCTCCAATTTAACAATCCAAAAAGCTTCTCTAGCTAATAATTTCCTCCTCCAGTCCCCTCCTCGAGGTGGATTGGTTACCCTCTTGATCGGGATAACCTCCAGAGAAGAAACACTCCCTGCATGACATTACAAGAAATGTCTTGACGCACCTGAAAGCGCAAGGGTCTGAACTGTGTCCACAGCCCGTGCGCCAGCCAGGTGTTCAGAAATTCGCCTCCTCAATTTCCTCTTGGTGGAGCCCACATACTGGATCTGACACTCCGTGCAATTAATACTATAGACAACATGGTCCGTTTCACAAGACAGGTACGTATGCAATGGATGCCTCTCTTTGGTATGGTACCATTTTTTCTCCTGAGTTTTGGCCAAATGTTTGCAGGATAGGCGTCTATTTTTACCACACTGTATACTACCCTTATATGCCAACCATGTTAATTCACTGTTAGATACCGGATTCCTGACAAGAAAGCTTGGTGATATTAGATTCCCTATGGTGGTATTCTTTTTTGCCACAAATTTGCAGCCAGGTGTCAGAATATCATTTAAAACATGATCTTGTTTAAAGATGGGGATATTATTTTTAATAATATTTTTTTATCTGGTTGTATTGTTTAGAAAAAGTAGTGGAAAAAAAAAACCCTAGGTTTTAAAGCAATATTAGGGTCACTACCTTCCAAAAGAGGTTGTCTAATACCGGAATAGAGAAAACAGCTCCTATCTTTTTCAAACACTATTCTCTCTGCTCTGTCTATGAGTTGTAAGAGATAACCTCTGGCCAGAGGACGGGAACGAATAACTTGACATTTCCCTTTAAAAGCATGATCAGAAGAGCAGAGCCTTCTAGCTCTAATAAACTCTCCCACCGGTAAATTTTTGATTGTGCGCTTCTCGTGTCCACTCTTTTGCGTGTAATAAAGAATTTCCAGAGCATGATTTCCTATATAGACTGGTATGAATTTTGAATGAAGAGGGATCTGATTTGAAGCACACATACAAGAAAACCATTTCTAGGGGATGAAAATTAAATTAAATAATTTAGTTTTCAGGATTATTTTTTAAGGTACTGAACAAAAGAATCAATGATGTGTGAAGGGCCCCTGCTAAACCGCAAAGGCATCGTCAATATATCGGCTATACCAGGCGATGTGGCGGAGGAAAAAGTTCTCACTGCTGTGTATGGATCCCTCCTCCATCAGACCCATGTAGAGGTTGGCCAATTAGGGCAAAACTTTGGACCCCATTGGACAACCCCTGGTCTGAAGGAGGAAGGATCTATCAAAACAAAAATAATTATTGGTGAGGAGAAAAAATGTCACATCCAGAATGTATTGCTGTAATTCTAAATCATAGTTACTGTAAGTTTTCAAATGATACTCCAGAGCCCTTAAAGCCCTATCGTGAGGGATGGTGCTATACAGCGAGGAGACATCAAAAGTCATCCACACCGCGTCAGGATCCCATTTTTTCTGTCGGGTTCTGTAAGGACACCAAAATTTCTTTGATGTCCTGGATATTCCCTGGGATTCTGGTAACCAGGGGTTGCAAAAGGCTATCCAGTGACATAGAAAGTTTTTCATTAACAGAACCTATCCCCGACACAATTGGGATGTGGAAAAAGATTTTTGTGTGTCTTAGGCAGACAGTGGAAGGTGGGACACACTGGTTGGGAAACAAAAAAAAATTCTTCCATTTGTGTGGATAAAATTCCTAAAGTGCACCCATCTTTTGGAATATTTTTTAGTTTAGACTGTATTTCAGTAGTAGGATCCCTGGACAATTTTTTATATGTTACATTGTCGTTAAGCATTTCAAAAACTTGTTTGCGGTAAAGTTGGCAATATCCGAGGACCGTACTATTATATCAGAAAAATCCTGTAGCTCCCGTATGGCTATTTGGTCAGATGGGGTCAAGTTGGATAGAGAAAGCACGCAGTTTGAATTTTACTGTCGAGCTCAAACAATTCTCTCTCTACAACCTGTTGAAAGAAATCCATGCACGGGGTTCAAGTATGATGACCTGATTCTGTAATGACGTATGGAGAGGGATGTTGGTAAGTCCTCTGGTATTTAGATCTGAAGGAAAAATACTGGTTGAAGAGTCCGTCCTACTAATGTCAGAACAGAAATGTCTCTTCATAGTTAAGGATTGTATAAATCTATTCACGTCCCATAAAGTTCTGTAAACATCAAATCTTTTTTCTGGTGCATAATTTAAATCCTTAGATAGTAGGGTAATCTGTGGTTGTGACTAGAGATGAGCGAACTTACAGTAAATTCGATTCGTCACAAACTTCTCGGCTCGGCAGTTGATGACTTTTCCTGCGTAAATTAGTTCAGCTTTCCGGTGCTCCGGTGGGCTGGAAAAGGTGGATACAGTCCTAGGAGACTCTTTCCTAGGAATGTATCCACCTTTTCCAGCCCACCGGAGCACCTGAAGGCTGAACTAATTTACGCAGGAAAAGTCCTCAACTGCCGAGCCGAGAAGTTCGTGACTAATCGAATTTACTGTAAGTTCGCTCATCTCTAGTTGTGACAATCTGGTTGTTGTTTGTGTGTTGCCCTTTGTATTTACGTCCACCTCTCCTTGTCTTTTTCTTATTCCCCTGTACGTTGTTCCTTTGTTGGGAGCTGGTAGTTTCGGGAGCTCCGCGTTTTTTGATGGTGCACTGACGTGTGTGGAGGGGGAATTGTGATAGGAAGCTTCACCATCTGAACTGTCACTAAAGGAATTAGTGGTCTCTCCTTCAGGTTTTTGCTACAGGTTTCAATCTCCCCCCCAATTTTTGTTCATGTTTTTAATATGGATCAATAAAGCCTACAAGTTTTATTATACGGAAGTGGATTGGAGTTCCGGTTTTTCCCTCAGGAGGAAGTTTTCCTTTGTATCTCAACAAACACACAATGATTATTGGAGATTGCTGTACTCTACCAAAGACAATATGGTGAGTGTATAACTTATGTGGTGAGCCATGGGGTGTGATGAGGTGTATGGGGCAGATGTTGTAGTCCAGGGGCAGAGGGTATTAACCCCTAAATGTTTGTGATGCCAGGGCGTGGTTTTCCCGATAATCACCAGAACAGTAGCACCGCTAGTCCAAGTTAGGCAGGGCAAATAAGAGTTCAAGGACAGATCAGGGTAAATGGTAGCTTTACTGAGGTAGACAGATGGTACAGTCTTTACAGCTAGGCCAGGATCCCAGAGAGGTGGCCAGTAACACGGAGGAGACCTTACAGCTTGCTGGTACTTGCAGTGACTTGACAGACTTTAGGAAAGCCACGCTGACTATAATAGACTTGACTTGACTGAGGGTAGTGACAGCAGATATAGATGACTTGACTTACTGACATGTGGCTGTAATTTAGGCTTGAGGCCTCCAGCTGTGCTCTGACTGGCTCTGAGACGTCTGAACTAGACTTGACCTCAGGATCTAAGAGCAATGAATGATCAAAGAGAGCGATTGCAGCTCCTCCCTTATAAAAGGGGGCTGAGCAAAGGAGCCCTTAGGTCAAGCTGCAGGTCACCTGGTTTGCTGGTGCTCCCTGGTTAACAAACGTGAATTAAACATGTGACCACATTATCATGTGACTAACTCCAAGGTCCTCAAAGGTCCTTTACACATAATACATACAACACTATGGAGGAGACTCTGCAGGAGAGCTCCTAGGACACAGAGGGAATCAACCTGACAGGACCTAAGTACTGTACAGGACCATATACCGTACTGGGACATCATAACCCCCCTACTTAACAGAAGTCGCCCTCAACAAAAGTCCTGTCTGGTTTGAGGATCGAAGGGGCCTTGGGGCCGAATGCAGTCCTGGGTCATTGTAACCCAACGTCCATTTCCAGGCTGTTGTTTAACGAAAACTGATAAGGCAATAAAGTCTCCGTATAAATGTCCATGCATGCTCTGGTAGATTTTCTGCATTCAATGGAGAATAGCAACATACCTATGACTATGGTATAACATGACTTATGGACTATGACTATGTATACTATGACAGTTGATTATACATATAATGACATCCGACTATGCATATTATGACAGTTGACTATACATATTACATTTGACTATACATATAATATTCTATACATGGCTAGACATGACACTGGCGGATTGGGTTGCCGGAGGCTTTCTGCCCAATGCCTTGGCTACTGGGGTCCCTTGGCATTACACACTTCTCTCCAGAAAACTAGTTATTTTTATGCTAGACATTTTCTTATGTTAGACATTTTTTTTAGATAACATTTGACATTTTGTTAGCTTTGACTTTTTCTTGCATGCTTTTGTGAGTAACAGGAATACCTTCTGACCTTCCTGAGCACGAGGACACAGGAAATATCAAATTTGACATTTCAGAAAACCTGCCGAAGAGGGGGTCCTGCCCATCGAAACACGTTGTTTTATCTGCATGCTTTCAATAAATCTTTTTTTATTTTTAAGTCCGCATTTTGCTGGTTATTTGTCTAAGTCAAGCTTCAGACCTTCCAGAGGAGAGCGCCGTAGAGGACACCACTTTTTAGGAGAATTCTCTCTCTCCCATCTGCATTTCCAAAGACCATCTTCCGCCAGCCGAGTATGGGATCGGTGCAGGCTGCACTCCTCCATCTCACCACAGATTGTGGTATCAAGCCCTCAATGGCGTTGTGTTCAAAGTACAACATCCAAAGGTGAGCAAACCTTTTACCTGCATTTTTCACATTATTTCTTAAAAAGGATAATTGCGCTTAGATGCGCATTGGTCAATTTCTTTTTTTTTTTTTCAAAACTGCTGCATTTGACATTTCAGACCTATTACATTTTTATGGAATGGTTGGTTGTGGGTGTTACAGTCCTACTGTACATGAAACATGCGTACATGACTTTATGTGTACTTATGACTGTGTAGTACATGACTTTACTGTTGACTGGAACGTGCTCTCAATCACCCAAAGTGAATGAAAAAGTGCAAACATGTTACACTAAAAAAGTGTTCAAAGAATGCGTCTATCACAAGCCCTTCTCCGAAAAGAGAGAGGCCCCCCAACAAACCTACCCTTCCCCTCCAGGCCCAATGTTCTTTTTCGCAGAGCAGATATACTGCCCGGACATCCAGCCGGATCTAAAAAAAATTCTCTGACCCTGGCCAGAAGGCCGGGAATCAGGAGATGATGTGCCAAAAGGTGAAGAGGTTGGTGCCCGTGATTCAACTCAGTAATGCCATCCCCAGTGAGTTTAGGCACCTCAGGGTCACCACTCCCCGAGGCACTACTCTGCTCCACTTGTCCCACTGTATTTCTCCAGAAGACATTTTCCAGCTTCCTATCTGCATAATAAACCCCAGATTGTATATTACATCATAATGTAAGGCAACTTGACCCTACAAAATGTTCTGTAGACAGATGGAAAAAGACACAGGAGGAAATTTATCAAGGCATTTATGACGCCTCTTACTCCAACGTACATTCCCATAAGACCAATATATAAAATGTCCATGTTTAATAAATTCTCCTTTTAGGCTAGGTTTTCACTTTTTTACCTCCCAAGATAGTTTTTGTGTTTTTTTTGTTTTTTTACTTTAGGGTTTCTTTTCCCCTGTTTTATCATCATGCTGCGATTTTGCAAAACTGGTAGCTAACATTTGACCTAGGTGTTTCTTTCACCAGGTGTTTTTGGGGGCATTTAAAAAAAATTCAAGTAGAAACAAACATAGCCTTAGGCTATGTTCACACGGTGGAATGTCCACACAGAAAAATTTTTGTGAGGACATTCCACAGACAGCAGAGCGCCGTTAGGACTTCTTGGAAATGCGTCGTCTCACAGAAGGCAATGCATTTCCTTGCGAAAACCGCAAAGACATTAAACAGCGTTTCTGCAGATGCTGGAATTCGGATTTCTATGGCAGAAAATCACTAGGCCTCTGCTGCAGCGGAATGTCTGTGCGGAATTCTTCTGCAGAATTCTGCACAGAATTTCTGCTGTGTGAATATGGCCTTATTGTTGTTTAAAAAAAAAAAAGCACCTCTTTTTAACTGTCCATTTTAAACAGTTTCTATGGGCAACTGAATACAGTGCTACAATGTAGGTGCCAACAATAATATGGGAGGGGTATAAGCATCACTAGGGCTTCTATGGGAGTATTTCGCATAACTGGTATCCAATAGTGTATGCATCATCTTTTTCCATACATCCAAAAAAAAGGATATATTTGGAATATATTTATTTGGAACAGTGGTGCAGTTGCCCACAGCAACCAATCAGATCGCTATTTTCCTTTCTTAAGAGACCTGTGAAAAATGACAGAAGCAATCTAATTGGTTGCTATGGGCAACTGCACCACTCTTCCTCTGCACTCTTCCTCTACTCCCCTTTGGCTCTACAGGATGTACAGGGCCATAATACGGTCATGTGCTCGAGCCGAAGATATGATTCCGGACCACATATAAAGGATGTTACGTGATTGTATCTTTTATATTAGTATTAATAAATCTGTTACATTACTTACTGTGTTGAAATCAGCATTTCCCCAATTGCTCCCCCCCCCCCCAGACATTGCTAAACCTCCCAGTGAGGAAAAGAAAACAGCAGAAGTAACATTGTGTGACAGGATTCAAGGATAACATAATATTTGTGCCATGAGTTATAGCTTACAGAGCAAGTACATCACCATCTATCTCCATGACGTCAGCACTTGCCGTTACTCCGGCCTTAACTCCTCTCTGGAACCGGTTGACTGGAAAATGTCAAAACCTTGTTATTCCATTCGATTCATGTTCGAAAAATCTATTTGGATTCAGAAGCTATTTTTAGACTTTGAGCGTCATATTCAATGAACGCCCCCACCCCACAAATGGACCTCCAGTCTGGCGAGTTCAGCCCTTACTTGCAGATGCTGGCATTCATTTACAGTCAATTCTGACAGTCGGGATCAGGGAGAACTCTGATCCCAGCCACTTAAAAATCTATAGAGGCCACAGTCAATGCTGACTGTGAAAGCCAAGTAGTGGCACCCTCTGTCACCACCCTATCTGTACCCCACTATACAATCGCAGGGTGCTGATGGGTTGCCATGCCAGTTGAGATCTTAACAATGGCCCCCAGTTTTATCATATACATTTGACTGTAGTAGTGTTAGCCAACCAGTGTGACTCCAGTTGTTGCAAAACTACAATTCCCACCATGCCCGGACAGCCAAAGGCTGTCCGGGCATGGTGGGAGTTGTAGTTTAGCAACAGCTGAAGGCACACTGGTTGGGAAAAACTGACCTATAGGCTTTTCTGTCAGCTTAAAAGGGTACTCCAGTTTTAAACTTTTTTTTTTTATCCTGCCCAGGCCTACCTCCCGCAGCTTCTATGGTGCCATTCTGAAGTACCCCTTTAACAGGTGTAATTGTGGTAACCACCAGTGTATATGGCAGGACCACGGGTGTTGCGGTGAGAGTGGTGGGATCTGATGTTATTAACCATGGGGGTAGGATGGAATTAACCCCTATGTGTTCGTGATGCCAGTGTGTTTTTTCGGGTTCCGGAACACCACACACCCAGATTCTCCGCTATCCCACGGGCTAATAGTGAATAAAGAGTCCACAACCAGTTATGGGTAAACGGAGGCTTTACTGAATAGAAGACAGGTGTAATTATCTTCACAGCTAAGGCCAGAATTCAAGAGAGGTAACAGGACCCAGAGGACCTCACAGCTTGCTGGACCAATACTTGTAATAAACTTGACTTGTTATTAGACTTGACTTGACAATGTGCAGGACTTGACTAGATGTAGTGACAGCAGACACAGACTTGTAGACTTACTGGAGAGACTTGTAGCATTGTGGCCTCTAGATGCTGATCACTTGTCCTGAGATCTCTAGTAGCTGCTTCAGCAAAGACTTTGATGTTACTCTCAGAAGAGTCTGAGGAAAGAGAGACTAATTAAAGATGGTTGCCCCTTATATAGTGGGGGGCTGGACTAAAGCCCATTGGTCAAGCTGTGGGTCACAGGTTAAGCTGGTGCTCTCTGGGAGTACATGTTACAACAAATCATGTAATATGCATAACATGTGACAGGCTTACTCACACAGGTCCTTGAGTCCTCCACAGGTCCTGTATACTATCTAGACATAGAGATCCTGTCTAAGCATTAAAGGAACATATACCACATTTATTAAACAAACAGGAAAACAAAGGGAGTCCCTGCGGCGGAGCCACCAGGTCACTGAGGGGCTCAACCTGACAGGTCCTACAGGTAATACAGGAACGTGTACCTGTACTGGGACATCACATAATATACCACAGTGCAGAAGTTTTTCAATTTATTATAGAAGTAATCGGAGAGTTATGAGTTCAAGTCCTCTACTGAACAGAAAAAAAGAGAATCCTTTATTACAGGGGGGGAATGTAAAAAAAAAAAAGTTGAACATAAGGAAAGCAAGATTAAAAGTAAATCCAATTTTCACTGACAGTAGCAATGCAATTGCCTTCTGTGCTAACTCATCCATAGGACCAACCCAAATAGAACTAAATGTACAAATATTGTAACCACGGGGTTCAGCTGGGTGGGAGTACCTGATGCTTTTATCAATGAGCTGTTCCTGGAAATTAGGATTCTATAAAAACAATTTTAACAACTTAACTAATAACTTTTTGTACAAATCCAATATAACACAGTTACTTTGGCACATTTTTAGCAAGATGAATGGATATTTGGTTACTGTCTCACTCCACTGACCTGCATAGAAAGTAGTCCCTCACACACGGCTCCAGAGATCTCACTAATGCATATTGCTCTGGGATCTCATTTCACTCAACAAATAAGAAGATCGGAACAATGGAGAAGTAAATTATTTGTACGGTCTCTACGTGTACATATACTTCCTAAATGAACTTCTGCAAGCCTGTGTAAATATATATATTTAGAGAGAGAGAGAGAAAATACAGTACATGTAACGATCAATCTCCTACCATCACCGATATTATTCGCAAACATTGGCCCATACTCTCTCAATCCTTCCCTGCCATCCGTGAGTTCCAATCCCCTCCCCTGATGTCTCCCAAACGAGCTACCAACTTACGTTACAAACTTGTCAAGACCGATATATCCACCAAACCAACGCTATCTATCGATATATCCTCACAATGCTATCTGAGAGCACAAGCTAGAGGATCTTATCCCTGCTGCAATTCTATAAACTGCCCACGCATGATCCAGGACACTTACTTTACACACCCCACTACTGGCCAACAAATTCCTATCAAACACTATCTAACATACTCCTCTAAATTCGTGCCCATGCCGACTCCTATACGTGGGAGAAACCACAGGATAATTCAAAGTTAGGTTGAACCAGCATAGGTACACAATTCACAAATCCAGAGCGGAATTACCGGTCTCCAAACATTTTATGGAGGACGGACACTCTGAGCGGGATCTGAATTTTGTTCTCATTGACCACATCCCTCCACCCGAAAGAGGTGGCAATCGCACTCTTCTGCTCTTGAAACGAGAATTAATGTGGATTCACAAACTTAATACTTTACGTCCACATGGTCTCAACGTGGATTTTACTATTCCATATAATCTCACTTAATCCCATCTCTAAAGTCAGCGGTAGATTGCTCCTAGTCTAGATAGGTTGGATATTAACTTATATGTGTATTTTATTCCCCTTCCCTTCTTCTAGAGACGGCGCTGGAATTCCTACGCTATATGGGAACTCTCCCCTTCATCCACTTTCCAAATCCACGGAGGGACCGGGATGCACCACCAATCGCCTTATCGCTTACTGCCTTCAGTAAATGTACAGTGGTGATGCCATGCGTTCATTCTATTACTGTTGGTGATGCTATGCCATTAGTTAACTATCACTGTTATGCTCATGCCATTATTCCCACTGTTTTGCCATTGCCATGCTTTTCCTCAGGTGACTGTATGAGTGTGTGGATGTCGGGATTGGAATCACTCTGTGGCCCCTGGGGGCAATGGCGTTGTGGCGTCATTGCCACAGTGCTCGCTTACCAGGCATGTGGCTTCCTCGCCCATTGTTCCCAAGTCATGCTACCCGCATGGTCGCTTGACAGCCACCTTCACCCCTGGGTGCCCAGAGCCCACCCCCAGTATGCATGTTTTGCCTGGTTTGTCAATTTGTCACCTACTCCTTCACCTCATCTTGTGAGTGCTGTGGTCATCTTCTGTTCTGTATCCATCCTGGCCCCCAAACCGGGACCGTGTACCTATAACACCTGAATGCAACCAATACCGACCACTGTGTTGTTGCTTCTTCTTCTCCAGTCTATTAAAAGTAATATCAGGAAGTATAACTTTACTGAGAGAGTAGTAGATGCATGGAATAGCCTTCCTGCAGAAGTGGTCGCTACAAATACAGTGAAGGAGTTTAAATATGCATGGGATAGGCATAAGGCTAACCTTCATATAAGATAGAGATAGGCATAAGACTATCCTTCACACAAGATAGGGCCAGGGACTATTGATAGAATTCAGAATATTGGGCAGACTAGATGGGCCAAATGGTTCTTATCTGCCGACACATTCTAGGTTTCTATGTAATCATTTCAGGACTAGTTTTCTGCAAAAGTGATACAGATCTTTAGTTACCTCAAACTTGTCCAGGCATTTCATAGGAGAAAATTATAAACCCTTCTGAAGTACTAACTTTTCCAAATCTGATAAGGTATATGAGGATACATTGATCATTTATAAAGGCTGGGTAGAGGGGTCTTCAGTATCTGCAAGCATGCATGGGGGTACATCACAGGGTATTATTTGTGATGCCTCCTCCCGTATTTCCTGGGAGGCGAAACCCGCTGTTCCTGAGTTTTTTGTTTTTTTTTATGGGATTTATGTTTGCCCCTTCTGACTGTCCATCTGTATCACTTGCACTGTTCTCTGTTGATAAAAAATCACTGGTACTGGAATCATTATTGCCATCCCTCTTCTTGTTGTCAGGGTCACATACCTCCTCCTGGTTCTATGATTGCCATTATGGTTCCATCTATAAGCATTTTGTTTCTCATAATCTTGTAGATCCCTATTAAATTTCCATTTTTGAGAGTGTGGGTGCCCACTGGAGGGTGTACCGATGGGCCCCCTCCATTTGTCAAGGGTTACCCATAATTTTTAGGTGTTTAAGTGTTTTTTTAACTGTATGTCAATGTTATTTTATGATATTAATATGTGTAATAAAGATTAATGTAATATATGGCCCCCAAGGACAGCAGTTCTTTTATCCCTTGAGAAAGATGCACATTTAGAGCCTAGATTGGTAAAACTCTGTTCTGTACCCAGCACTGATGGAATTTAAGTTAAAGTCACCCACTGGTGACAGAATAAAGACTCCCTCCCACCCCAAGGCTGTCATTGCTTATTATCAGTTGGGTTGGGATTGAGCAAGAAATCTCTACTTTTTCCTCCTTTTGGGTAGCTCCACCTGCCACCTTTCCCTTTATATTCTTTATTTTTTTTAAAGGGACGAAAAGGAGGCTTCTGGTTCGGCATTTTTCTCTTCTGGGAAACCTTTCCTATCAGCTGCATGGTCAAGGATTTTATCCATATACAGGCCCAAAAACTAAATTACCCTGAAAGGCAATGGAACATAATTTATTTTTGGAGGTAGTGTCGCCCTGCCAGCTCTTGAGCCATAGGGCACGTCTCACTGCATTAGATAAAGCCACTGATCTAGTTGTTAATCTAATGGGTTCAACTGAAACATCCACGAAAAACAGCTACAAGTTGAAACCGAGACAACGAAGAATCATCTGCTTGCACTAAAAGGGACCATGGACCCCAAGGCCAAACCACCAAAAAATCCTCCAGGCAGCGAACAGGATATGCCCTCAACCTGGCAAAGCACCCAACACAATCCAGCAACCCCTACCCCCTCGATCTGTCTTAGAACAGTGATAGCAACAACTCCAGACCCTTTCAAAGTAAACCCCCACCAGCTCTGACATCTTAAACTCACAAAAAAAGGTCAAAGAAAACAAGGCTGAGAAGGAACACCTTATACGCTCCTCTCCACTTGTCTCACCAGGAACAACAACAAATCAAACAAGACCGGCCGCTGAGTATCCACCCGCTTACCTACCTTACGATAACCCCGCAAGGCCAGCAGAACCAAAAAAGCTTCGTAATGTAACAAACCCCGCAACTGAAACCAAAACACTGACATTTTACCAGTGATCCCTGAAACCTAAATCTGGGGGTGTTCAAACTCCTCCAAATTTCTGTGTTTGTTTGCTCCTGCCAAAGAGTTGCTCCCCCTTCTAGGTATCCCAAAAACTAACCTCTACTAACAGACTACTACCCCCTACCCACTAAGAGGATCCACCCATTTGGTAGGAATCTTAAAATGGTTGATGTGAATGGAAGTAATACATAAAAAGGAATTTAGGGCCCCCATCATGTAGGTACATCCTCCCAGTAGGCAGAAAAGTACCCAATTAGGCAGGTATGTCCTCAGGTAGGTAGTTCCCCCATTAGGCAGGTGTGTCCTTAAGTAGGTAGTTCCCCCAGTAGGCAGATATGTCCATAGGAGAGTTCGCCCAGTAGGCAGGTGTGTCCTCAGGAAGGTAGTTCCCCCATTAGGCAGGTGTGTCCTTAAGTAGGTAGTTCCCCCAGTAGGCAGATATGTCCATAGGAGAGTTCGCCCAGTAGGCAGTTGTGTCCTCAGGAAGGTAGTTCCCCCATTAGGCAGGTGTGTCCTTAAGTAGGTAGTTCCCCCAGTAGGCAGATATGTCCATAGGAGAGTTCGCCCAGTAGGCAGGTGTGTCCTCAGGAAGGTAGTTCCCTAGTAGGCAGGTGTGTCCTCAGGAAGGTAGTTCCCCCAATAGGCAGGTGTGTCCTCAGGAAGGACACACTGGGGGAACTACCTTACTGAGGACACACCTGCCTACTGGGGGAACTACCTTACTGAGGACATATCTGCCTACTGGTTGAACCACCTACCTGAAGACACACCTGCCTATTGGGGAAACTACCTTACTGAGGACACACCTGCCTACTGGGGGAACTACCTTATTGAGGACATATCTGCCTACTGGGGGAACTACCTTACTGAGGACACACCTGCCTACTGGGGGAGCTACCTTCCTGAGGACATATCTGCCTACTGGGGGAACTACCTTATTGAGGACATATCTGCCTACTGGGGGAACTACCTTACTGAGGACACACCTGCCTACTGGGGGAGCTACCTTCCTGAGGACATATCATCCTACTGGGGGAACTACCTTATTGAGGACATACCTGCCTACTGGGGAACTACCTTTCTGAGGACATATCTGCCTACTGGTTGAACTACAAACCTGAAGACACACTTGCCTACTGGGGAAACTACCTACATGAAGACACACCTGCCTACTGGGGAAACTACCTACATGAAGACACACCTGCCTACTGGGGGGACTACCTTACTGAGGACACATCTGCCAACTGGGGGAACTATGTCCTCAGGTAGGTAGTCGTCCCCCCCCCCCCAGTAGGTAGGTGTGTCCTTAAGTAGGTAGTTCCCCCAGTAGGCAGATATGTCTTCAGGAAGGTAGGTCCCCCAGTAGCCAGATATGTCCCCATTAGGTCACATGGTCAGTGGCCCCCGAGGTAAAGCTTGTGGTGGTCCTGATGTGACCCTCAGGCCGTAGTTTGTATTCTATAGAACAGGAATCTACGATGTCATTACATTAGCAATATCCTCTCCTGATTCCATCATCTATTTAACCCCCTATGGTCCGTAGTGTAACTTGTACGCTGTAACCCATAGCAACCAGTCACATCCCAGCTATTTGATGGTCTTTTCGCTGTTGTTCGGTACAATATATTTTATTTTCTGCTCTATCCCTCGCCGCCTCGTTACTTTTCCGGGCGGACGTGTAACATCACATAGAGCTCGGCATTTGCAGGACAGAGAGCGGCTATAAAGAGCCTGTGCGATTCCTCAGCTGTGGCGACGAGGCTCAGACATTCCTTAGTAGCTGTCGCTAGATGTTTAAATTGTTCTTTTTTTTTTTCCTCCTTTTTTCTACTTAGCGCTATAGCCCTGAGGTGAGGTGCGTTTCCAAAGCAACCGCAGCGACGAACGTTCCTCCTCTCTCTGCCTGCCTCTGTATATTCCGAGCTGAAGCCGAGCTGGATACAGATGCTGGAGATCCAACAGAATTTTCCCCCTGCATTCCACCCATCCCGTCATCGCACCTTACAGGTAATATTTACGATTAAAACGCCATTTATTTATTATATTTTTTTATGCGCTTTGCCGTAAGTGACCGTGCTTAGTGTATAAAGTAGGGAAATTTAGTTTGAAGGGTATTGGGGTATAAGATGATCACATTATAGAACATCTGTCTTACCTCCATTTACAATGTAATTGAATTCCATCTATTGTTCTCTGTTATCAGCTATTTTAGGCTGGGGCGGGGCTATGTTATTTGTACTTTATCTCATATATTATCCATACGTAAATGTTGCCGAAACTTCTCCGAACTGGAGATATCAGCTGCTTGCCATTACAGATTCGCTTGGCTTAACTTTGTAGTGTTTCCCAACCAGGGCGCCTCCAGCTGTTGCGAAACTACAACCCCTAGCATGCCCGGACAGCCGAAGGCTGTCCGGGCATGCTGGGAGTTGTAGTTTTGCAACAGCTGGAGGCGCCCTGTTGGGAAATACTGCCGTAAAGCAATGCAGTTGAGAAGTAGACTGCAAGCTATTGTTCCCTGTTATCTGTTATTTTAGGCGGCTAAGGCTATGTTCACATGGCAGAATTTATCCAGCTCGGAAATGCGCCGTCTCCATAGACGGCAGTGCATTTCCGAGCTGATTCCGCAGAGCAATTCTTTCTGCAGAGACCTTAATCGGAATTTCCGCCGTGTGAACCAAGCCTAAGGCTACGGATTTTTAGCAAAATCTGTGTAGAAATATCTGCAGACACCGGGCGCCGGCAGTACGTACCGGTGATAGGACCGCTCTGAGATATGCCGTCTTCATAGACGGCAATGCATTTCAGAGCAGATGTCAAATCTTTCTGCAGTGGCCGGAATCAGAATTTTTTGCGTCAGATGTTTCCACCACGGAAATTTCAGCAGTGTTTGCGCGTTGAAGCAGAATCCCTTTGAAAACAATGGAATTGAGCTGCAACAGAGTCTTTGACCGGAGATTTCCAGTGTGAATCTGGCGTAAGCGTACGTTCACACGCGCAGATTTTTTTAGCGGGTTTTCCGCTGCGTATTTGAAAGTGGGCGGGCTCTTCTCGGCTGTCTGCGCAGATTTTTTTAGCGGGTTTTCCGCTGCGTATTTGAAAGTGGGCGGGCTCTTCTCGGCTGTCCGCAGCAGATTTTCCGCGGCAGAATTTATGCTGCGGAAAATCTGCCACAGTCCCTACTAACTTCAATGGCGTTTGCGGCGGATTTTCCACAGTGTACATTCCGCCGCGGAAAATCTGCTGAGGACAGCCGAGAAGAGCCCGCCCACTTTCAAATACGCAAAAAAAATCTGCGCGTGTGAACGTACCCTTACACCAGATTCACACTGGAAATCTCCGGTCAAAGACTCTGTTGCAGCTCATTTCCATTGTTTTCAGAGTCTTTGACCGGAGATTTCCAGTGTGAATCTGGCGTAAGGGTACATTCACATGCGCAGATTTTTTTGCGTATTTGAAAGTGGGCGGGCTCTTCTCGGCTGTCCGCAGCAGATTTTCCACGGCGGAATGTACACTGCGGAAAATCCGCCGCAAACGCCATTGAAGTCAGTAGGGACTGTGGCAGATTTTCCGCAGCATAAATTCTGCCGTGGAAAATCTGCTGCGGACAGCCGAGAAGAGCCCGCCCACTTTCAAATTCGCAGCGGAAAACCCGCTAAAAAATCCGCACGTGTGAACGTACCCTTAGGTGGAAATTCCGAGCGGAATTCAGCAGGAAAAAAATCCGCCCAGAATTTTCAACTTGTGAAAGAGGCCTGAGGCCAGGTTTACACTGAGAATTTTTGGACAGAGATTCCGGGTGCGGCCAGCACAGACATCGCCGTCCCCATAGACTGCAATGACTGAACCTGTTCAATGTTTTAGCCGAATCTGCGTTGCAATGTTCTGGAGGAATTTTTTGATCTGAATTTTCTGACCGAAAGTCTGCCCAGAAAATTCCTCGCTGTGAATGGGTTAACGGAAAACCCATTCACTTGTAAGTTGCCTTCAAGCAGTGGAATTTCGTAGTGTGAACCCGGCCTAAATAGTGGGGGACAATGGGGGGGATTTAGCAAAACCTGTGTAGAACAAGAGTGGTGCAGTTGCCCATAGCAACCAATCAGATCGCTTCTTTTATTTTTACAGAGGTCTCTGAAAAAAAAAAAAAACAATCTGGTTGCTATGAGCAACTGAACAGCTTTTTGTTAAATCTTCCCCTATGACTGTGAGACTGGAAATACCCCAAAAAAACTGGCGAAAAAAACAAACCCCACACCACACTCGCCACATGGGGCCAAAACCACTGCAGCCAGATGTTAGCCGGGAGTCAGAAGTGAAATATGAAATGCCCATATGGCATTTTTTCCTTTTATTTTTGTCCTTTTTTTTTTAGGTCGGGTTCATACATTCATAAAATGTGCGGAATGTCTGCACAAAAAACACACGTGAACATGACCTAAGGCTCTTTTTGTGATGGGTTTTTTTCTGACGAAAAAAAAAAGTCAAACAAAAGCTCCTGTGTGTGTTCCTTGCCTAAGAACGGGTTCACATTGAAGATTTTGGTTAGTATTCAGTATTTTAACCCCTTAAGGACCGAGCCCTTTTTCACCTTAAGGACCGGAGCGTTTTTTGCAATTCTGACCACTGTCACTTTAAACATTAATAACTCTGGAATGCTTTTAGTTATCATTCTGATTCCGAGACTGTTTTTTCGTGACATATTCTACTTTAACTTAGTGGTAAAATTTTATGGTAACTTGCATCCTTTCTTGGTGAAAAATCCCAAAATTTGATGAAAAAAATGAAAATTTTGCATTTTTCTAACTTTGAAGCTCTCTGCTTGTAAGGAAAATGGATATTCAAAATAATTTTTTTTTGGGTTCACATATACAATATGTCTACTTTATGTTTGCATCATAAAATTTATGAGTTTTTACTTTTGGAAGACACCAGAGGTCTTCAAAGTTCAGCAGCAATTTTGAAATTTTTCACAAAATTTTCAAACTCGCTATTTTTCATGGACCAGTTCAGGTTTGAAGTGGATTTGAAGGGTCTTCCTATTAGTAATACCCCATAAATGACCCCATTATAAAAACTACACCCCCTAAAGTATTCAAAATGACATTCATTAAGTGTATTAACCCTTTAGGTGTTTCACAGGAATAGCAGCAAAGTGAAGGAGAAAATTCAAAATCTTCATTTTTTACACTCGCATGTTCTTGTAGACCCAATTTTTGAATTTTTGCAAGGGGTAAAAAGGAGAAAATTTTTACTTGTATTTGAAACCCAATTTCTCTCGAGTAAGCACATACCTCATATGTCTATGTTAATTGTTCGGCGGGCGCAGTAGAGGGCTCAGAAGGGAAGGAGCGACAAATGGTTTTTGGGGGGCATGTCACCTTTAGGAAGCCCCTATGGTGCCAGGACAGCAAAAAAACACACATGGCATACCATTTTGGAAACTAGACCCCTCAGGGAACGTAACAAGGGGTAAAGTGAACCTTAATACCCCACAGGTGTTTCACGACTTTTGCATATGTAAAAAAAATTTTTTTTTTTACCTAAAATGCTTGATTTCCCAAAAATTTTACATTTTTAAAAAGTGTAATAGCAGAAAATACCCCCCAAAATTTGAATCCCAATTTCTCCCGATTCAGAAAACACCCCATATGGGGGTGAAAAGTGCTCTGCTGGCGCTCTACAGGTCTCAGAAGAGAAGGAGTCACATTTGGCTTTTTGAAAGCAAATTTTGCTCTGGGGGCATGCCGCATTTAGGAAGCCCCTATGGTGCCAGCACAGCAAAAAAAAACACATGGCATACCATTTTGGAAACTAGACCCCTCGGGGAACGTAACAAGGGGTTAAGTGAACCTTTATACCCCACAGGTGTTTCATGACTTTTGTATATGTAAAAAAAAAATTTTTTTTTACCTAAAATGCCTGTTTTCCCAAAATTTTTACATTTTTAAAAAGGGTAATAGCAGAAAATATCTGCCAAAATTTGAAGCCCAATTTCTCCCGAGTACGGCGATACCCCATATGTGTCCCTAAACTGTTGTCTTGAAATACGACAGGGCTCCAAATTGAGAGCGCCATGCGCATTTGAGGCCTAAATTAGGGACTTGCATAGGGGTGGACATAGGGGTATTCTACGCCAGTGATTCCCAAACAGGGTGCCTCCAGCTGTTGCAAAACTCCCAGCATGCCTGGACAGTCAGTGGCTATCTGGCAATACTGGGAGTTGTTGTTTTGCAACAGCTGGAGGCTCCGTTCTGGAAACAGTGGCGTACCAGACGTTTTTCATTTTTATTGGGGAGGGGAGGGGGGTTGTATAGGGGTATGTGTATATGTAGTGTTTTTTACTTTTTATTTCATTGTGTGTTAGTGTAGTGTAGTGTTTTTAGGGTACAGTCACATGGGCGGGGGGTTCACAGTAGTTTCTCGCTGGCAGTTTGAGCAGCGGCAGAAAATTTGCTGCAGCTCAAACTTGCAGCCGGATACTTACTGTAAGCCTCCGCCCATGTGAGTGTACCCTGTACATTCACATTGGGGGGGAAACATCCAGCTGTTGCAAAACTACAACTCCCAGCATGTACGGTCTATCAGTGCATGCTGGGAGTTGTAGTTTTGCAACAGCTGGAGACACACAGGTTGTGAAACACCGAGTTTGGTAACAAACTCAGTGTTTTGCAACCAGTGTGCCTTCAGCTGTTGCAAAAGCTACAACCCCCAGCATGTACGGACAGCGGAAGGGCATGCTGGGTCTTGTAGTTATGCAACAGCCGGAGGCATACTACATTGGCTGGGGATGCTGGGGATTGTAGTTATGCAACAGCTGGAGACACACTGGTTTACTACTTAACTCAGTGTGCCTTCAGCTGTTGCAAAACTACAACTCTCAGCAGTCACCGACAGCCAACGGGCATGCTGGGAGTTGTAATTATGCAACCACCAGATGCACCACTACAACTCCCAGCATGCACTTGAGCTGTTTGTGCAAGCTGGGAGTTGTAGTTACACAACAGCTGAAGGTACACTTTTCCATAGAAAGAATGTGCCTCCAGCTGTTGCAAAACTACAAGTCCCAGCATGCCCATAAGGGAATGCTGGGAGTTGTGGTGGTCTGCCTCCTGCTGTTGCATAACTACAGCTCCCAGCATGCCCTTGTTGCATGCTGGGAGCTGTTGCTAAGCAACAGCAGGAGGCTGTCAGTCACCTCCAACGATCCACACAGGACTGTCCCTCGCCGCCACCGTCGCTCCTGGGGCCCCGATCCCAACAGGGACGCCGGGGATCGGGGTCCCCAGCACCCGGGGTCGTCTTCCCGCACCCGCTCACGTCCTCCGGAAGAGGGGCGGAGCGGGTTGCGGGAGTGACACCCGCAGCAGGCGCCCTGATTGGTCGGCCGGTAATCCGGCCGACGAATCAGGGCGATCGTGAGGTGGCACCAGTGCCACCTCACTCCTGCAGGCTCTGGCTGTTCGGGGCCGTCTCTGACATAATGACCCCCCTGGGCGATATGCCGGGATGCCTGCTGAACGATTTCAGCAGGCATCCGGCTCCGGCTCCCCTCCGGCTAGCGGTGGGGGCCGGAAATGCTCAGGGCGTATCCATACGCCCTCGGTCCTTAAGGACTTGGAAACGGGGGCGTATGGATACGCCCTATGTCCTTAAGGGGTTAAGCCAAAATGCAGAAAAAGAGTACATTTTTGTTTTTCTTGCAGTTTTATTCCTGGTTTGAGCTAAAAAAAAAAAATAAAAAAAAAAACTCAACTGAGGGCCAAAATACCATGAGGGACACATATTTAAAAAAAAGTACTGTAATTCCTGTTACAGCAAATATAAGTTTTAAATTTTTTGTCACTTTTAGGGTTTTTCGCACCATGCATGATTTTTTTGTGCCAAAATTGATGTGTTTTGCCTGCTAAAGGCTGTCTGGCCATGCTGGGAGTTGTAGTTTTGCAACAGCTGGTGGCACCCTGGTTGGAAAACACTGTTCCATGCAATACTGAAATCTTTAAAGGGGTATTCGGGCCATAGACATTTTATCCCCTTTGGATAGGGGATAAGATAAGATGTCTGATCGCGGGGGACACGCCGCTGGGACCCCCCCACGATCCCCGTGCAGCACCCCTTTTCTATGCCGGGCTGCTGCTCCAGTCTCGGAAACCTCTGTGTTTCCGGGACTGGAGACGTGACGTGACGCCCCTTCAATTCAGGTTTAAAAATTTACCTTTTCTGACTCCTATTTTTTTCTGATGTGATTAAAAAACATTATATTTTAGTAGTTGGGACATATACGCAAGCTGCCCATCATTAGCAGTGAGTGTACTACTGATGGTAGCTGACACTCAATGCTCTGAAGCGAGCACAAAGGGGGGACACAGGGGTGTACAAGAGTGTACATGGGTGACAGGGGGCGTAGGGGGTGATAGAGTGGTGTACATGGGTGACAGAGGGGTGTAGAGGAGTGTACATGAGTGACAGAGGGGTGTAAAGGGGTGTACATGGGTGACAGAAGGGTGTACATGGGCGACAGATGGGTGTAGAGGAGTGTACATGGGCGAAAGAGGGGTGTAGAGGAGTGTACATGGGTGACAGAGGAATGTACATGGGTGACAGAGGGGTGTACATGGGTGACAGAGGGGTGTAGAGGGGTGTACATGGGTGACAGAGGGGTGTAGAGGGGTGTACATGGATGACAGAGGGGTGTACATGGGTGACAGAGGGGTGTAGAGGGGTGTACATGGGTGACAGAGGGGTGTACATGGGTGACAGAGGGGTGTAGAGGGGTGTACATGGGTGACAGAGGGGTGTACATGGGTGACAGAGGGGTGTAGAGGGGTGTACATGGGTGACAGGGGTGTAGAGGAGTGTACAGTACATGGGTGACAGAGGGGTGTAGAGGAGTATACATGGGTGGCAGAGGGGTGTAGAGGAGTGTACATGGGTGACAGAGGGGTGTGGACGAGTGTACATGGGTGACAGAGGGTGTACATGGGCGACAGAGGGGTGTAGAGGAGTGTACATGGGTGACAGGGGTGTGGAGGAGTGTACATGAGTGACAGAGGGGTGTGGAGGAGTGTACATGGGTGACAGAGGGGTGTAAAGGGGTGTACATGGGTGACAAAAGGGTGTACATGGGCGACAGATGGGTGTAGAGGAGTGTACATGGGCGACAGAGGGGTGTAGAGGAGTGTACATGGGTGACAGAGGAATGTACATGGGTGACAGAGGGGTGTAGAGGGGTGTACATGGGTGACAGAGGGGTGTAGAGGGGTGTACATGGGTGACAGAGGGGTGTAGAGGGGTGTACATGGGTGACGGGTGTGGAGGAGTGTACATGAGTGACAGGGGTGTACATGGGTGACAGGGGTGTAGAGGAGTGTACAGTACATGGGTGACAGAGGGGTGTAGAGGAGTATACATGGGTGACAGAGGGGTGTGGAGGAGTGTACATGGGTGACAGAGGGGTGTGGAGGAGTGTACATGGGTGACAGAGGGGTGTGGAGGGTGACTGGTGTAGAGGAGTGTACATGGGTGACAGAGGGGTGGATAGGAGTGACAAGGTGGTAACAGAGGGGTGGACAGGGGTTTCAAAGGGACAGAGGGGTGAATAGGGGGTGGACATGGGTGACGGGGTAGACTGGAGGGTGGACGCAGGGGTGAACATAGGTGACAGGGATGGACAGGGGGGTGGACCAAATGGACATGGACGACAGGAGGGTGGACATAGGTGGGGGGATGGACATGGGTGACGGGGGGGGGGGGGGGGTGGATAGGGTTGAGAAGGAGTAACAGAGGGGGAAAGGGTACAGTACCTGCACAGCTTCCACGGCCATTTCCTCTCTCTGGCAGGGCACCATTTTCGGCCTCACATACTGCACCGCAAGGGGGAGGGGGACGCTGGATGTGCAGTGTGCACGCACAAGCTTCCCTTCCCCCCCCCCCCCCTCCCCCCCTGAGGCGCCAGGAGTCACAGGCGGGCAGGAAATAAAAAATTTTTTTTTAATTGACGGCAAAATCCTGCGGCACCCCGTGCAGTGCCAAATGGCACACCAGTTGGGAATCACTGGCTTACAGTGTTAGAAATCTTTTCAGGGAAAGGAAGCGTGTCACTGCCTTATGGTGGTCGAGGTGATTGATGTGTGGTGAGAGGGGGCGTGTCCCTCCCCTGTGGTAGTGGGAGGTGATTGGTGTGTCTGCTCATGCAGCCTTGTTCATGAGTCATCTCTTGTCCATGACTCATAGACACCCCTGATGCTGCTGCATGACTGGTTAGTGTCCCAGTATGTATGGGGACCCCTAGTGGTGGGATTTTAAGGGGCTATATTCTTCATTAAATATAAAAAAATAAAATAGAATAAACAACCATATTACAAAAGATCTTTCATTTTTATCAGTAACAACATATAAAGTTTTTGGATCTGACAGTGCCCATTTAACTGGTTAATACATAGTGATCTTTTTATAAGCCATGAGTTCTATAAAAAGGAAATCGAATTAGAAGGGTTAATGTTTTGTCAAGATGTACAAAACGTCTCTCTTATCCCGATTATATGTAGGCTGCTGGGAGAATTGTTTATTCTCTGAGATGACAGATTATTGTGGTAATTGTTGTTTTTGATAATGCGCTGCCCCATTCACACAGGACGTCATAATGGACCGCACTATTAGTGACTGGCAGTACATGCCGCCTTCCTTGTGTGGGGATAATAAACTCACATTATTTCTTTTATCCGATGGCAGTAACCTGGGGTGAACTACGCAGATGCAGTAATGGGCAATGCCTGGAGAGCAGGTTACACTCGTGAATTACTGCACAGAACATCCCGGATGTCCAAGACTCCATGTGAAGCATATGTACTAGCTGCAAGAATTGGATTATAAACAGTATTGGACTGAGGGTCCTTGGGCCAAACAAATGTGGTGTATGGGGCAGATGTTATAGCCCAGGGGCTGATGGTGTTAACCCCTAAATGTTCATGATGCCAGGGTGTGGTTTTCCGAAGGTAGCTCCGCTAGTCCTAATTAGGCAGGACAAATAAGAGTCCAAGGCCAGGTCAGGGTTAATGGTAGCTTTACTGAGGTAGACAGATGGTAACAGTGTTTACAGAGAGGCCAGGATCCCAGAGAGGTGACCAGTAACACCAGAGAGGCAAGGATCCCAGAGAGGTGACCAGTAACACCAGAGAGGCCAGGATCCCAGAGAGGTGACCAGTAACACCAGAGAGGCCAGGATCCCAGAGAGGTGACCGGTAACACCAGAGAGGCCAGGATCCCAGAGAGGTGACCGGTAACACCAGAGAGGCCAGGATCCCAGAGAGGCGACCGGTAACACCAGAGAGGCCAGGATCCCAGAGAGGTGACCAGTAACACCAGAGAGGCCAGGATCCCAGAGAGGTGACCGATAACACCAGAGAGGCCAGGATCCCAGAGAGGCGACCGGTAACACCAGAGAGGCCAGAATCCCAGAGAGGCGACCAGTAACACCAGAGAGGCCAGGATCCCAGAGAGGTGGCCAGTAACACCATAGAGGCCAGGATCCCAGAGAGGTGACCAGTAACACCAGAGAGGCCAGGATCCCAGAGAGGCGACCGGTAACACCAGAGAGGCCAGGATCCCAGAGAGGCGACCGGTAACACCAGAGAGGCCAGGATCCCAGAGAGGTGACCAGTAACACGGAGGGGACCTTGCAGCTTGCCTGGACTTGCAGTGTTTGGACAGACTTCTGACTCAGCCACGCTGACTATAGACTTGACTTGACTGAAGATAGTGACAGCAGACATAGGTGACTTGACTTACTGACTTGTGGCTGTAGGTTAGGCTTGAGGCCTCCAGATGTGCTGGACACTGGCTCTAGGACATCTGGACTGAACTTAACCTCAGCAGACAGTGAATCACAAAAGAGAGATTGTAATACCTCCCCCTCTTATAAAGGGGGGCTGAACAAGGAGCCCACAGGTCAAGCTGCAGGGAACCTGGTTAGCTGGTGCTCTCTGGGTAACAAACATGTGAATTGAACATGTGGCCACATTATCAGGTGACTAACTCAAAGGTCCTCAAATGTCCTTTATACATATAACTCTATGGGGGAGATGCTGCAGGAGAGCCCCTAGGACACAGAGGGATTCAACTTGACTGGGCCTAAGTACTGTATGGAACTATATCCCATACAAAGCCGACCCTCCATCTATACACAAACTGAGCATGCCCGTCATTAACTCGTGTGGGGTGTTTGTGTGGAATTTGTGCAATGTGTGAATGGCGTGTGTCTCCATACAACATCTTGGTGGTGCAAACATCAAGACATTGTATGGTGTCACCAGTGTGGGGAAAGAGGGACCATAAGGCATAACGTGTAGCTCCAGGGCCACAGTCCAACATCTATATTGGGGCCCCACTCTATCATCGGCCATTCATAATACTGGTGGCTTTACATGGGTCAGAGGTGCTTTGGGGCCTCCTCAGGGGTTAGATCAGCCATGATCAGATCTTCCATAATGGCAACAATTGGGTGCTACAGCTGACACCCGCTGTGGATGGTGTGGGCTCAACCTGCGCCGTCTCAGAAAAATCTGTCAGTCAGAAGATTGGCTGAGAGCTATAGAAGGTGTATTGCCATGTTACTCTCATGTTTTTAAAGATTCTTTAGTGATTATTTTTTTTATCATTTTCTTTTACTATCTACATTTTATAATATGGAATTTCTTCAGTTTTCATTCTGGCCACTAGGCTTAACACTAAGCTGAGCCTTCTAGTTCTGTATAGATCATTTCCCTGTGATGTCTTTATACTGTACTTCTGAGAAGAAAGTGACTCCAGTACAGAGATAACAATGGATCCTCCACCATTCACAACACAGATCAGCATTTTCCCTCCCTTTAAAATGACCTCTGAAAAGGTCACAGAGAATGCTCAGTAGCAACAAAAAATTCATCCGAACTCTCTATTGATGTCTATGTCCATGAGTCCTGCTGTAAAGCATATCACTAAATGCTGTTAAAGGGGTACTCCGCAGCTCAACATTTTGAACAAACTGTTCCGAAGCTGGAGCTCGTGACGTCATAGCCCCACCCCTGACGATGCCACGTCCCGCCCCCTCAATGCAAGTCTATGGGAGGGGGCGTGACGGCTGTCACGCCCCCTCCCATAGACTTGCATTGAGGGGGTGGGGCGTGATGTCATGAGGGGGCGGGGCAATTACATCACAAGCTCCCGCCACCAACTCCAGCGTTCAGAACAGTTTGTTCCAAACGCTGAGTAGCGGAGTACCCCTTTAAATACTGAAATGTTCTTTTCATCTAATCTTTCTATTTTATTAATGCAATTTTTTGTTTCATTGTCTTTTTTTTTTTGTACAATATTATTGGGCAGCCATCTTGCCTGAGCTGATTTTGTCTCTAACCAGTAAAAATAAATCGAGGCAATACTTTCACTTTAATGTAAATTTTTATTATATTTGACTCTATATTTTTCATCAATCTACATCTTAGCTGTTAATACCGTAGGCTTCAAACCTTGCAGTTGCCATTATAATCCCCCCCCCCCTCCCCCCACCACCGCACGGCAGAACACGTACAGGGGAGCCAAAACCCAAACAAAGCCTTGTTATCTGTGTGGAGCAGCCTGGCATACTGGGCTCCGTCTAGTTCTCAGAATTCATCTCCCAGCAGTAGAACATTCCTCACATTACAGAATAACCCAAAATGTCACATCGAGAGGCGACAGCATTACTTGTCCAGGCTAGTAAATATAAAGTGCTGCTGCCTTTATAATGCTCACAGTGATGTCACAGTGCAATGCACAAAGTGATGTCATAATGGGATGTCACGAGACAGTACAGTGCACTTAGTGATTTGATACTATCATGTTATGACATCACCAAGTGCACTGTACTATTATGTTATGACATCACCAAGTGCACTGTACTATTGTGTTATGACATCACCAAGTGCACTGTACTATTGTGTTATGACATCACCAAGTGCACTGTACTATTGTGTTATGACATCACCAAGTGCACTGTACTATTGTGTTATGACATCACCAAGTGCACTGTACTATTGTGTTATGACATCACCAAGTGCACTGTACTATTGTGTTATGACATCACCAAGTGCACTGTACTATTGTGTTATGACATCACCAAGTGCACTGTACTATTGTGTTATGACATCACCAAGTGCACTGTACTATTGTGTTATGACATCACCAAGTGCACTGTACTATTGTGTTATGACATCACCAAGTGCACTGTACTATTGTGTTATGACATCACTGAGGGCCCTTTGATTTGATAATGTGATATCACAATACTCACAGTACAGCGCACTTGTTATAATAGTGCAATAATGCACACAGCGATGTCACAAAATGTGGACTGTACTGGGACATCACAATATTTCAACACCATCACTATTGGCAAAATGTACATAGTGATGTCAAATTATAGGGATGGTTAATCTACTCACATGAAGCTCAGGATACTGTAGTTATGTCATAGTGAAGGGGAACTGCACACCATGATGTCATAGCATCAGAACAATACACACAGAAAAGGTCATCATGTACCTGGGACCTCACACTATAGGTCAGTATTTCCCAACCAAGCTGCCTCCAGCTGTTGCAAAACTACAACTCCCAGCATGCCCAGACAGCCTTTGGCTGCTCAATCTTCTGACACCAACTACTCAGGAAGGGGCGGGTCCAAAGCATGCATGAGCCCGCCCTCACTTACCATGCATTCACTTCCTCCCTGAGTCTGCTGTGCTGTGCTGGGTCTCTTCATCCTATCACTGCAGGCTGCTCTGTAATCCCCTTCTCTCTGTTTTCATGCTGAAGTATGATAGGACAGGAGTGAGCACAGAGGAGTGCTAGTCCCGCCCTCAATTCCTGGACTTTGTCCTAGCCTGTGCTTCCGCTGGGACAGAGATAATCCTGTCTGACTGCATCATCATCATGTTCTGGATGTATGGGGACCCTAGTGGGTTTAATCCGTCTCCATAGGCCTTATTAAAGGGGTTATCCAGAAATACATATGAGCGGTTTTTGAAAGAAATAAGCTCTGTTTTTCTGTCTCCAGGTTGGGTGTGGTTCTGCAGCTCAGTTCCATTGAAGTGAATGGAGCTACGTTGTAATACCACACACAACCTGGGGACAGACGTGGAGCTGTTTTTGTAAGAAATGAGCTTTGTTTTTCTATTTCTGGATAAGCAAATTCCCTTTAAATGAAAAATGTTCGCTCTAGATCCTGCTCAGAACACACGTGTCAAGGAGGTGGCGCTAAGAATCCTCCCTGCATTGACTGATGATAAGGCTCAGTGGTGGAAGAGGCCTGCATCCAATGTCCCACCGCTTTGAAATTTGAGCTTAAAGGGGTACTCCGGTGGAAAACAATTTGCTTAAACTTAATGGTGCCAGAAAGTTAAACAGATTTCTAAATTACTTCTTATCTTAATCCTTCCAGTACTTATCAGCTGCTGTATACTACAGAGGAATTTATTTTCTGCCTGACCACAGTGCTCTCTGCTGACATCTCTGTCCCATGTCAGGAACTGCCCAAATCCCCATAGCAAACATCTCCTGTTCTGCACAGTTCCTGACATGGACAGAGGTGTCAGCAGAGAGCACTGTGGTCAGACCGAAAATAAATTCTAAAAGAAAAGAACTTCCTCTGTAGTATACAGCAGCTGATAACTACTGGAAGGATTAAGATTTTTAAATAGAATTTACTAATCTGTTTAACTTTAACCAGTTGATTTAAAAATAAATAGTTTTCCACCGGGGTACCTCTGTAACCATGATCTAGAGCCGATTCCTTCTAAATACACCCATGTGAATTGCACCCTCGAATAACATTAGCTCTGTATTACTGATCACAAAAAAACTGCTCTCTGCTGACACCTCTGTCCGTGTCGGGAACTGTCCAGAGCAGCATAGGTTTGCTATGCGGATTTTCTCTTGCTCTCGACAGTTCCTGATACGGGCATCAGGTGTCAGCAGAGAGCACTGTGGACAAAAAAGAAATTCAAAAAGAAAATAATTTTCTCTGTAGCAAACAGCTGCTAAAAAGTACTGGAATGATAAAGATTTTTTTAAATAGAAGTAATTTACAAATCTGTTTAATTTTCTGGCACCAGTTGATTTAAAAACAAAAATGTTGTCCACCGGAGTACCCCTTTAATCCAGACTAAATGCAGGATTTTAAGCTGCAGCATAAAATCTGCAGCTTTAGTTTACTGTAGTAAAGCAGCCAACCAGTTGAATTCCCATTTATAATACAAGCAGCTGTTGGCTGCCGGCACTGCTACATTTGTGCCGCTTGCGCTTTGTTGTTACATAATAGGTAGCAACGTCTAAGTGTATTGCTCCTCAGAGAGGCCTCCTTTATATGAGTATATTGAAGAACGCTGCAGGAGGTTGTACAGAGCACAAAATGGAAAAGTACAGACGGCAGCAGGGAGCAGCCAGCACAGATACTGCTGCAAAGAGTGAAGACTCGGCGTTCATCCATTGTGATGTATGTAACGTTGTGATCATAAAAAAGAAGAAAAAACATGACCCTGCTGCATGGGATTACACAGACAATGCAGGACCCTGTGGAGCCGCCATCTTTACTTCTATTGGATTCCATACAAAACCTCGGCATGTAAGGCGGGTGAGTGAGGAGGCTGACAGGTGCCACCATACAGAAGAGGAAACGTCTCATTCTTGCTGTAGTTTGACGCATTTTACGTTAACCATTTGCAGGTTGGGTTGCAGACTTCAATGGGATAGCATACAGCTGCATAGGCGTAAGCAGCCTACTGCATTAGGGTATGCACCCTAAAGCACAAATTCACGCTGCGCACGTGCGTGTGTGTGTGTATATATATATATATATATATATATATATATATATATATATATATATAATTTCCACATAGGTATAGGCAGTTACCCGTTCCCCATAGGTATAGGCAGAGTCCCCCCCCCTTCCCCATAGGTATAGGCAGAGTTCCCCCCCCTTCCCCATAGGTATAGGCAGAGTCCCCCCCCCCCTTCCCCATAGGTATAGGCAGAGTTCCCCCCCTTCCCCATAGGTATAGGCAGAGTTCCCCCCCCCCTTCCCCATAGGTATAGGCAGAGTTCCCCCCCCCCTTCCCCATAGGTATAGGCAGAGTCCCCCCCCCCCCTTTCCCCATAGGTATAGGCAGAGTCCCCCCCCCCCCTTTCCCCATAGGTATAGGCAGAGTCCCCCCCCCCCTTTCCCCATAGGTATAGGCAGAATTCCCCCCGCCTTCCCCATAGGTATAGGCAGAGTTCCCCCCCCCCCTTCCACATAGGTATAGGCAGAGTTCCCCCCCCCCCCTTCCCCATAGGTATAGGCAGAGTTCCCCCCCCCCCTTCCCCATAGGTATAGGCAGGGTTAAAAGATTTAAAAAAAAGTGACCAGGGCCTCTGGTCTTCTCCCCTCCACAGTACAGGCGCTGATGAGTGACGTCATTGGCACCTGTACTGCATGCTGTGTGGGGGGGGCGGAGGTCACGTCTCCTCTGTCTAAGCGGCAGATGCGGCTCAGACAGAGGGGACACCTTCTCCTGTATGTGTGAGAAGGCAGCGCTGTCTGCTGGGGATCTGGGACGAGCAGCAGGCCCTTAACCCGGCCGGGCCCTCGGATGACGTTCGGTCAGTCCGCCCCTGGATTAGGGTGTGCCCAGGCTGTGAGAGGAGGATAGTTGTGAGACATACGACCATTCCGTCTCCTGCTGGTTGATGTTCTCAATTTGTGTTTAGCACTGAGAGTGTTGAGAAGTGACAGCGGGGTTCCTGGCCTGTAGGTGGCCTACATGGGAGAAGAAGATGGCTGGATATGAAGAGTTGGCCCAGTACAGTGAGTGAGAAAGATGTGGTTGCGGAGTCCTAAACTAGGATACTACTACCTGGGTGGTCACAGAAGAGTATACGCATAACAACAAGAGGGTACAGCTGGCACCGTAACTACTTCAGAATCTCCTGCTTTCGTTGGCCGTACACATTAACAGCAGTAATATAGATACAAATCAGGCGGTAATGTATGAGTCCCGAAAATATGACATCAAAGAAAGAAGAATGCGGAGCACTCACCACAGGACTGGATAAAAGATGCTTTATTCTGTAAGAATTGAAGGAAACTTCAACATCATGGGGGGAGATTTATTAAAACCTGTCCAGAGGAAATGTTGCTGAGTTGCCCATAGCAACCAATCAGATCACATCTTTCACTTTTGAAAAGGCCTCTGAAAAATGAAAGAAGCGATCTGATTGGTTGCTATGGGCAACTCTGTAACTTTTCCTCTGGACAGGTTTTGATAAATCTTCCCCTTTAACCTTGTGTATTGGGTTTACTGCATGTGAACCAGCTGACAGTTTGTACCCCCCAAGTGGGTAAAGAGACAGGCAGAGCGCTCTGGACCCTCAGACTGGGCTGAAGGTTTAAAGGGGTACTGTTCCGAACGCTGGAGCCGGCAGCTTGTGACGTCATAGCCCCGCCCCCTCAATGCAAGTCTATGGGAGGGGGCGTGAAAGCCGTCACGCCCCCTCCCATAGACTTGCATTGAGGGGGCGGGGCTATGACGTCACGAGCTGCCGACTCCAGCGTTCGGAACAGTTTGTCCCAAACGCTGAGCAGCGGAGTACCCCTTTTAACCTCCAACAAGACAATAACCCTAAGCACACAGCCAAGACAACACACTTTGTGACAACTTTGTGAATGTCCTTGAGTGGCCCAGCCCGAGCCCCGACTAGAACCCAACAGAACATCTCTGGAGAGACCTAAAAACGTCTTTCACCGACGGTCCCATCCAACCTGATGGAGCTTGACAGGATCTTCAGAGAAGTATGGCAGAAAATCCCCAAATCCAGGTGCGTAAACCTTGTGGCCTCATCCCCAAGAAGACTGCTATCAAAGGGCCTTCAACTTTTACAGCCTCCAAAGTCCTGAGTAAAGGGTTTGAATTATGTCAAGGCAAGATTTTTAGTTTTTCCTTAAATTGACAAAAATTTCTAAAATTCTGTTTTCACATTATGGTGTATTGAGGACAGTTATGAATGATGCAACCCTATTATTCTAACAAAATGTAGGTTTTTCCCTGTGCTAAAATCAAGTGAAAGGGTCTGAGGTCTTTCCAAATGCATTGTTTCTACCTATGTGATGAGCTTGGGGGATGTAGGGTGAACAGGGGTGTTGCAGGGTTTAGCATTAACCCTTGATTGTCGTGACGCCAGGGTGTGGGCTTCCTCAATGTATATGTCCTACTGCCACCCGTCCAAGGAACGATAGGGAGGAATTAAGGATTGTCCACAGCAGAAGTTGTAGTAAACTGGAAATAACTTTACTGCTGATTTTATGCAGATGATGATAACAAACAGTCTTTTACAAGAGGACCGGGACTTAGGCTCCTCACAGGTTGGCTGGGACTTTGGGGTAAAATAAGCTTTGATTTTGCTGTACGCTGTTCCGCTGAATTTATGGGTATGTTTAGGTTCAGTAGTCACATAGGATTGGAGTCGAATTAACTTGCGGTTTAGAAAGCGGCTGAAGTGGAAGGCTTCAGGCCTAGCTTGTCTTGTAGCTGTGATAACAGATCTGCTTTCTCTGAGATCCCAAAGGAAAGAGAGAGATTATTGGATACAGCACTCTTATATATACAGAAGGGGCAGGATCAAAGCTTATTGGTCCCCAAACCTGTCGGTCCTAAACCAAGGCATTATGGTATATCACATGACCTAAAGGTCCTTAAACCTAGCATAACACAATTCACTAGAAATCACGTGACCAAAGGTCCTGTACATCAATTACATTATCATAAAATATATCAAATATATACATGTCTAAATGGCATTATGAGGCGACTAGGGGTTAACCCACCAGGAAAGCCCTACCAGCATGGAGGAACTCTGACTGTGGGGACTTACGACAAAGGTATGGGACCAAGTCCAGTACCGGGACACCACACCTATATTTATTATACTACTTTTATCCTCCAATTGATCATATGCATTTTGCTATAGCTGCCGCCCAATGATTGGTTCACGACGTGTGCAGGTAGGAAAAGCAAAAACTATTTCTGCAAGTTTATATTTCTGCAGCCTTATATTTTTGTATATTGTATTCTGTGCTGAACCGTATGTTTATACACCCACACAATTCTCATATTATGTTTATTCTTAACCAGAAGAAGGGTATAGTTACCTGAATATTACATGTAATACATCAAAAGAAAGAATGCAAATGAACAGTATTGAGTGTGGTGCCAAGCGGGACGTGGTTAGGGATTCTCTGTTATGTCGCATTTGTAAATGTGGCTTAGGCTGCATGCACACCACGTTTTTGTTATACAGTTCCCGTATACGGTTTCAAGTTAAAAACCGTACGGAACTGTATAGAAAACCGTATACATTGACTTAACATTGTAAACTGTATGTCAAACGCATCATCCTGTTTAGTCCGTTTTGCGTCTTTACAGTTTTGGGTACGGGTAAAAAAAAACATACAAAACAGTATGTCTACCACGTTTTTTGCTTCGGGTGAAAAACCGTATTAAACTGTATATATATATATATATATATATATATATATATATATATTTTTTTTATTTTTTTTTTAAACATGCGAGTCAATGTGAACCGTACAGAACTGTATGTGCGTACGGTTCCCTCCGGTTTGCACCATACGGTTTTTGACTTTGCACAGTTTTTTTCTTGGAATTTCAATCAAAGAAGTGAAACTTTATTCAAAATGGAGTGAAAAGTTAAAAACGTATTAGTTTTTTTTCTTAAAAAACTGATGCAACCGGACATCATTTTTCAAACCGTATGCGTTTTTTAACTGTATACGGGTTGAAATTTGCACACACGTTTTGATACAGTTTAGGGTGTGTTCACGTTTGTAGTGTACGGTTGCTGGATCCGGTTGGGAGGGGTGAAAACGGCCGCTCCTGTATCCCAGCCGGATCCAGCCCGAACCCCATTCATTTCAATGAGCCGACCGGAGTGAAACGCTGACTCCAGTTGTCTCATTTTTTCCCCATATACAGTTTTTTCACGGTTTGGGCAAAAATGAGACAACTGGAGTCAGCGTTTCACTCCGGTCGGCTCATTGAAATGAATGGGGTTCGGGCCGGATCCGGCTGGGATACAGGAGCGGCCGTTTTTCGCCCCTCCCAACCGGATCCAGCAACCGTACACTACAAACGTAGTGTGAACACACCCTTAGTCAGGTTTTGAGGAATCAGTTTTTCATTAAAAACCTGATACGGGAACTGTATTGCTAAAACGTGGTGTGAATGCAGCCTTAGGCACTTTTTTGGCAGGTGAAAATGGTGTCTTTAAAGGCAAGAGTGGTGTTAAAACTTTAGGACACTTTTGGTGCTTTTTACCCCCAAGCTTGTACCTATACCAGCCCAAGCCACATGATCTTTGCCTTTTTCACTATTTTTTAGGCATCATTATAGGCCAAATAACTATGGATGGAGAACGAGAAGAGGATAAAGCTGAAGGAATGTGAATGAAGAGACAAACATTCTGAGGTTTGTAGATGTCTTCCCAGCAATAAAGATCTTAAAGAATAATAAAACCATTAAGAAGCACTCCATTCTTTTTTTTTTTTTTTGCCCATAACATGAACACTCATGATCACTAGCCCTACAGCGCCATTTGTTTCTTCAAGCACAGCTGCATCTATACCCTTCTTTAGTGATCACATGACCCAGTTACAGTAGTTTGACTCCCTGAAAGTTACATGGCTTGATGGGTCAAAAGGTAGTCAATCCTGGTACAACCAACTTATTGTGAACTACAAGATGGAACCTTGACCTATAAGATTGCTCCTGTTAGCTTCCATAACCCTCCCCACCCAGATCGGTATAATGCTGCTATCGCTAAAGGATCATGATATATGAGTAGATCTACATCTCTCCTGAGGCTGTGATATTTTTGGTGATATATTTTTGGAAAAAGTCTTTAGGCTGTGTTCACATGTTGAATCCCTATTGAGTTTAACTGTGTTTATAGATCAAATCATATTCACCTCATGGCAGTTTTTCTCTAAAAAAAAAAAATCACTTTGAATAGGAAAATGCATCATAATGGCACATAATGTGAACTGACCTCAAACCACTTATAAAAGTCTCGGCTCTTTAATCTGCCTGGATAGACCAGAAGCCTAAAGGGGTACTCTGCTGCTTAGCGTTTGAAACAAAAGGGTTCCGAACGCTGGAGGCGGCAGCTCGTGATGTCATAGCCCCACCTCCTCATGACATCACGCTCCGCGCCCTCAATGCATGTCTATGGGAGGGGGCATGACATCACGAGCTCTCAGCGCCAGTTTGTTCCAAACGCTGAGCAAGGGGTGGTCCAGCGAAAAACATCTTATCCCCTGACCACAGGATAGGGGATAAGTGTTTGATCATATTGGGGGGGGCGACTTCTGGGACCCATTGCCCGGCGCTTTGTCTCTCTGAGAGGAGCGCACACTTAGAGGAGTTCTGGAGAGACCCAAATGCTGTACTCGGGCATTTCCAGCGCTCCCATAGTCATGAATGAGGCACAAGCTGTCTGTAGCACGTGCTTCTCTCAGAGTGTGGGGGCCCCAGGCAGGAGATCACAGGGTGTCTAAGTGGTCGGACCTCCTGCGATCATACACTTATCCTCTACCCACAGGATAGGTGATAAGTTGTTTTTCGCCAAACTGCCAAGAGAGGGGATGGTCTCCTAATGAGACCAACTTAAACGGGTAAAGCCAGCGGATTCATGGGAAACGTAGGCAGTGTGAGAACATTTCTGCTCTGAATCAGAAACAAATCTGGCTAAAAGCCCCATGTCTGCCACATCAGCTAAACAGGTAAGCACAAGAAATACACAAGAACCTCTACATTATGCTCTGCTAATAGCCTGTGCTGCACATATGCAAGAAAAAAAATACTTCCTGGAATGCTTCTTTAGGGTGTATTCACACATACAGCATTAAATATGCGCAGGATAATGTATGTGTGAATAGACCCTTAAAGTGGTACTACTGTGGAAAAATTATTATTATTTTTTTTTTTTAAATGAACTGGTGCCAGAAAGTTAACCAGATTTGTAAATTACTTCTATTAAAAATCCCAGTGGTCGGACCCCCCGTGATCTTAAACTTATCCCCTACCTTTAGGATAGGAGATAGGTTTAGTGCGATCCAGGATAAAAAAAAAAAAAAAAAACTAATACACAGGGTTAAAGGGGGAGATTTATTAAAACCTGTCCAGAGGAAAAGTTGCTGCGTTGCCCATAGCAACCAATCAGATCACTGCTTTCATTTTACAGAGGCCTTTTCAAGAATAAAAGAAGCGATCTGATTGGTTGCTATGGGCAACTGGGCAACTTTTCCTATGGACAAGTTTTAATAAATCTCCCCCATAGTGCGGGTGAACCGGGATTGGTGCCCCAGTTCCGGAGGTACAGTCTGCATTGCAAGTACAGTAATTAACCCCCTTTACACCAAAGGAGGCAGAACCTGGCATACCCAGCATCCCTGCCTCCATCCTACAATGTAAATATTCATAGTGTGGTGTCTGGGGTGTTGCGATGGTGTAGCAGGGTCTGGTGGTATTAACCCTGTGGGGCAAGGTGTTATTAACCCCTGATTTGTTGGGACGCCAGGATGTGGTTGTTTTCTATTTAAGGTTCTGCCGACAACCAACCCAGAATCGGCAGGCAATAAAGGAATGTCCACTGTTTGGTAAACTGCATAACTGTAAAGACTGTTTGGTAAGAAGTTTCTCTAGAGACAACCGGAATGCAGGATACCTCACAGGCTTTGCTGGGACTTGTAGTATTGAGATTTATGCAGGCCACTGTGCTACTAATTGTATACTTGAGTTGAGTAGTAGTCACTAGAATTGTAGATAGAGCTTGATAACTCACGTTTTGAAGTGGCTGCAGGTTCTTTAGGCTTTGGCCTAGATGAGATGAATTTAGTTTATATGCTGATATTGTGCTTGCTTTGTAGCCAGGAACTAAGAGAGTGAATTTAGAGACTACAGACCCTTATATACTAACGAAGCTGGACTAATCCCATTGGTTGTCAATCCTGGAGGGAACTCTGGGTACATCACATGACAATATCACATGACCCAAGAAGGTCCTAAACATTTATACACAACTTTATACACAATGAACAATATGCACAATACATTTGTAAGGCATTATAGGAGGTGAGCAAGGGGTAAGCCCTGCAGGAGAGCCCTGAGGAATGGGAGGAATGGAGGAACTCTAACTGAGGGGACCTAAGACAGGACAAAGTCCTGTACCGGGACACTACAATAGGACCTCCTTCGCCCATGTGACCGTAAGATGGGTGGGCATATCAGTGCAGGGAAAACAGTTGCTGCCTTCATTGCACAAATTACCATAGAATTATCTCTGGTAATAATATATCAGTGTATGAACACTTTAGACCAATGTTTCCGAATCCTCCAGCTGTTGCAAAACTACAACTTCCAGCATGCCCGGACAGCCTTCGGCTGTCCGGGCATGCTGGGAGTTGTAGTTTTGCAACAGCTGGAGGCACTTTGGTTGGGAAACACTGCTTTAGACTTTGTTTTTCTTCTTAGGATACACCATTAACAAAAGATGAATTTCTGAGCGTTATCGGAATCATGAATTTCCCACCTGCCAACCACGTGCACAGGGGCAACGCCACGCTCCTACAGAAGGAAGACGCCGTGGACTCCGAGCTTTGGGAGCCGCAAACTGTCATTGTTGTGGTCATTTTCGGACTGGTCTGCGTCCTTCACCTGACGGCGTTCCTATACACGGCCTGCCTGCAGAGTTATGTCAGCGCCGGCGTCCGTACCTTCCCACGCCACGAGCGCTGTGGGAGAGGAGACAAGAAAGGTAACCGGTTTTATGGATTCGTGTCCCCGCTGTTCATTGACCACAAAGACGCTCAACAAAAAGAGAGAGCCCCCATAATGATCGATATCTGATGCCGAATTCTGCTGAATGGGGCCAATGGCTGGACCCCTGGAAAGAAAGCTAAAAATTAGGTACAAAAGGAGTCATGGGAAAGTCGGGTTGTACGTATTGATCTATGAAGGTTTCATCCGAAAGAATAAAAAGATAAAAATGGGGGATTTTAAGTAAAACATGTTTAAGCTCTCTCCTCCTCCTATGGTGGCACATAAACTGCATATAGCATTGTTTTTTGTTTTCTTTCAACCTACAGGTGTATGGGAGTTAAAAAAAACAAATTAAAAACCTTGTAAGAATGGTGTATGAAGTGGTTATCCAGGAATAGAAAATAGAGCAAATTTCTTTCAAAAACAGCTTCACATCTGTCCCCAGGTTGTGTGGTGTTACAACTTGGCTTCATTCGCTTCAATGGAACTGAGCTGCAGAACCACACTCAACCTAGAGACAGAAATTAAGAAAGAAATTAGCTCTGTTTTTCTATTCCTGGATAACCCCTTTAATTTTAGTGTTTGGTCCAAAAACACACCAGTATGGCCCTGAATGGAGAACACCCTCCTTTATAAATATCTGCTCTTATACTCTGCTGCAGACACAATAGCTGTCCAACAGTACTGTTCCTGGAGCCGATGGTGGTCACCTAACTTATAGAATCGCCTTTTTAGTTCCCAGCCAAGTGTCAGGGAGGTGGAGTTGAGCTGCTCAAGTGCCACAGCCTGGCACTCCTCTTGGCTTGCCCTCACACCCTCCTACTTTATGATGTAACAACCTTTGTATGTCCCTCAAGGAGGGGCTGGGAGGTGAGGGCAAGCAAGGAGATATGCCAGGATGTGGCACTTGAGCAGCTCAGCCCCCACCTCCTTAAAGGGATACTCCACTGGAAAACATTTTCTATTAAATCAACTGGTGCCAGAAAGTTAAACAGATTTGTAAATTACTTCTATTAAAAAAAATCCCAATCCTTCCAGTACTTATCAGCTGCTGTATAATACACAGGAAGTTATTTTCTTTTTGAATTTCCTTTCTGCCTGACCACAAGTGCTCTCTGCCGACACCTCTGTCCATGTCAGGAACTGTCCAGAGCAGGAGCAAATCTCCATACCAAACCTCTTTGTCCATGTCAGGAACTGTCCAGAGCAAGAGGTGTCGGCAGAGAGCACTTGTGGTGAGGCAGAAAGGAAATTAAAAAAGAAAAGAACTTCCTGTGTATTTTACAGCCGATGATAAGTACCGGAAGGATTGGGATTTTTTTGAATAGAAGTAATTTACAAATCTGTTTAACTTTCTGGCACCAGTTGATTTAAAAGAAAATGTTTTCCAGCGGAGAACCCCTTAGGTAATTTTCTAAGTTTGGCAACCCCCATCAGCTCTGGGAAAGGTACAGTTTACTTTTATAACCTAACAGGAGTGACTCTAAAGGGGTTGTCCAATTCTGGTTTTAACAAAAGTTCACATATAAACCTATGCACCTCTTCAATACCCCCCACCTCTTCAGGACAGGTGCCCCATTGGTCCCCTGCGGGTCTCTGTCATTTACAATACACCCACATGTACACATATATATATGACCAGCCAACCAGTGACCTAAGTCATCACCAAGCAGAGTGATAAGGACTGAAGAGGTGAGCTATATATATATATATATATATATATATATATGTATATGTATGTATGTATATGTGTGTGTGTGTGTGTGTGTGTGTGTGTTTTATTGTTATTTTATACACACTTTAACATTTTCACTCCCAACTACTAGACATCCCCTTTAAGGCAGATCTGCATACAGATTTATTATTTCTTTGTTTCGAAATCCTCTTCAGTATGCCTGTGTGATTCCTGCCTTAAAGGGGTACTACGGTGGAAAACTTTTTTTTTTTTTTTTTAAATCAACTGGTGCCAGAAAGTTAAACAGATTTGTAAATGACTTCTATTAAAACATTTTTTACAGCACTTTTTAGCAGTTGTAGCTCCAGAGGAAATTCTTTTATTTTTGAATTTCTTTTTTGTCTTGTCCACAGTGCTCTTTCTTTGTCAGGAACTGTTAGGTTTACAATGGGGATTTTCTCCTGCTCTGGACACTTCCTGATACAGGCATCAGGTGTCAGCAGAGAGCACTCTGGACAAGAATAAAAAGAAATTCAAATAGAAAAGTGTTTCCTCTGTAGCATACAGCTGCTAAAAAGTACTGGAAGGGTAAAGATTTTTTTTTTTATAGAAGTAATTTACAAATCTACAATAGATAAAGAAATTGGGGCTCACATGTCTGTGAATATTTGATTAATAAATCAATTTTACAAATTAATTGTATGTGTACAATTGATAGAAAAAATGATAGTAATAGTAAATATTATAGTGGTCTGTGACCTACAGGGCCCTTGTAGGTCAGCTAGACTACAGATAGTGTAAGATAAAATCAGTGTATATATAATGGAATAAAACAATATAAAAACAATAATACAAAATACAATGGTATAAATTAGTATAAAGTATCCACAATAAGGCTGGGTTCACACCACGTTTTTGCAATACAGTTTTTTTCAGGTTTTTGATAAAAAAAAAAAAAAAAAAAAACGGATTCCTCAAAACTTTGTACACACGTTTTGATACAGTTTAGTCAGGTTTTATCTGTATACAGTTAAAAAATGGATGCAACCGGACATCACTTTTCAAAGAAAAAAAAAACGTATACGTTTAGAACTTTTCACTCCATTATGAATAAAGTTTCACTTGTTTGCACAGTTTTTTTTCTTGGAATTTAAATCAAAGTCAAAAATCCGTATGGTAAAAATTGGATGGAACCGTACCCACAAACAGTTCTGTATGGTTCCCATCGACTCCCATGTAAAAAAAAAAAAAAACGTATACGGGTCAATACGGTTTTTCACCTGGACCAAAAACCGTGGTAGGCCTTGGTTTTCTGTCCAGAAAAAAAAAAAGTAAAAAACAGTGTGGTGTGAAAAACGGAGACAACCGTATACAATATGGTGCATACGGTTTTGAATGGAAAGTCTATGGGCACGGTTTTCTGTACAGTTGCATACGTTTTTTTTTTTTTTTTAAACGTATCCAAAAACTGTATAGAAAATCGTGGAGTGAACCCACCCTTATACAAGTGACTTCAGAATTGTACTCCTGGTATAATTAATTGTAGTCCGAGTGAATACACTCTTCTCTCATTGCATGTAATAAATATTAGTGCAGATTCTGACAAATACCGATATACTGTAATCCAAGTGTGGGTGTAGATCAGCAAAGTGCTTTCTTTTTATATGCAGAGCGCAACAGCACAATTTGCAATTGTATCCAACTTTCAAGGTAAGTGTAAAGTGAGCTTTCATTTGTGCAAAAATCGATCCCGGCTCCTAGGCAGAGAGCCTGCTGCAGGAGACTCAGCAGTCTCACAGTGTAGCTGCGGTAAGTGTAACAGACAGTAGTCACTGATCGATGTGCAAATGTTTAAGATAGAATTTGTACCTTGATTAGATGTGTGCAGGTCTCGTTGGGATCCCGGCTCTAGCACAGAGGGCCCACTCCTGGAGATTTGTCCGTCTCCGATTTGGCAGTGATGGTAGTGGGCTCCTTTTGTGAGGACTGCAGCTGTTCTGTAGGTAACGACCAAGCTGTGCCCTCATGATAGGTGCTACGTGCCTGTCCAATGAAGGAAACAGGAGTAGTGATGATCTTTGGTATTTTGTCTATGAGAGGTAAAATTGGGTATTGTGGCACTTGTAGTGGTAGTTAAGGCTGGACGCGTTTCAGGTCCTCCTTAGGACCTTTCTTCAGCAGCTAACTACCACTACAAGTGCCACAATACCCAATTTTATCTCTCAGACAAAATACCAAAGATCATCACTACTCTTGTTTCCTTATTGGACAGGCACGTAGCACCTATCATGAGGACACAGCTTGGTCGTTACCTACAGGACAGCTGCAGTCCACACAAAAAGAGCCCACTACCATCACTGCCAAATCGGAGACGGCCGAGTCTCCAGGAGTGGGCCCTCTGTGCTAGAGCCGGGATCGCAACGAGACCTGCACACATCTAATCAAGGTACAAATTCTATCTTAAACATTTGCACATCGATCAGTGACTACTGTCTGTTACACTTACCGCAGCTACACTGTGAGACGGCTGAGTCTCCTGCAGCAGGCTCTCTGACTAGGAGCCGGGATCGATTTTTGCACGAATGAAAGCTCACTTTACACTTACCTTGAAAGTTGATACAAACTACTATAAGTTGGATACAATTGCAACTTGTGCTGTTGCGCTCGGCATATAAAAAGAAAGCACTTTGCTGATCTACACCCACACTTGGATTACAGTATATCGGTATTTGTCAGAATCTGCACTAATATTTATTACATGCAATGAGAGAAGAGTGTATTCACTCGGACTACAATTAATTATACCAGGAATACAATTCTGAAGTCACTTGTATTATTGTGGACACTTTATACAAATTTATACCATTGTATTTATATAATTGTTTTTATATAGTTTTATTCCATTATATATACACTGATTTTATCTTACACTATCTGTAGTCTAGCTGATATACAAGAGCCCTGTAGGTCACAGACCACTATAATCTTTACTATTTATTAATATCAATTGTACACTAATATAAAATTAATTTATTTGTAAAATTGATTTATCAAATATTAACACACCTTTGAGCCCCAATTTCTTTATCTATTGTATTTTTGCTAGACACCGTGGGTGTAGGTGTCATTTGGGCAGCTCAGGCCGCGGGTTAACAGATTGGTAAGAGCCTCTCCAATCCCCTTCTATTTTAATTTACAAATCTGTTTAACTTTCTGGCACCAGTTGATTTACTAAATATTTTGTCCACCGGAGTACCCCTTTAAAGGGTGGTCCCATCAGGACAATGCTACTTATCACAGATAGCTATAGGGTGATCAGTTGCTTGAGGTGGGCCTGACTACTGCAGTGGTCGTAAACTGTGGCCCTCTAGATGTTGCAAAACTTAAACTCCCAGAATGCTCGGACAGCCGTTGGACAGAAGTTTTGCAGCATCTGGAGGGCCACAGTTTATGACTACTGGGGTCTGCACATGGTCACCTGATGATTATACAGCACAATATACATGGCTGCAAGGAATCCTCTATAGCAGGAACTCCTCTTTATAATATCACTTTCCCCCATGTCAGTACCATGTAACTGAGGACTGTTCATTGTGTGACTAATGTTTATATAAATGTGATTGGAGTTGCTTGTTATATAAATTAAATAAATAAAAAAAATAAAAATAAAATAAGTCAATGGCAAATTGTGTTATTCTGGGTAAATTTACACAAAACCAATAAAAAATAAAAAAATATAAAAACATTCCAAAATTTGTCAGCCTTTTTGTTTTTGCAGGGAGGGGGTTCTGTCTCTTTTTCTAGCCATTTTTTTCAAAATATTCGGACTACAGAAAAAGCTAAAGCCCAAAAAACATTTTGTATGTACATGTGCTTAAATTCGGGGCATGTTTGATTACCTGAATTGTCAGTCAAACTATTAGTCAGATGGGCATGAACTTATTTTAATAATGGGAGTGACAATCAGGTGATGGGCGGGATTATACAGTCAGTGGGTGTGTATTTAATAATGGGAGTGACTATCAGGTGATGGGCGGGATTATACAGTCAGTGGGTGTGTATATTGTACATCAGGGGTCTCAAACTCGCGGAACGAAAGTTTGCGGCCCGCTGCACAGTGGCTAAGCAAAGGGGGGCACCGTACTCATGGTGGAGCAGAAGCTGTAAGCTCCCGCTCCTCCATTCACTAACCTTCCTCACACACTGAGTACACAGCGTGCGAGCCGCGGGGACGTGATCCACGGCAGCCTGGTGCGATGATGTCACATAATCGCGCCTGGAGATTATTACATGGCTCACAGATAAGATGAGTATGCTCTGGGCCCAAGGGACACTATATCGTACAGGAGGAGGGGGCAGAGAAAAGGGAATATTTAATGTGAGGGGCAAAGCACAGGGGGCATTATATATGTAAAGAGCACATGACGGGGGGGGGTGTGCCCTGTGCCCCCTCACATACAATGCCCCCTGAGGAGACAGGACTGGGGGCATTATACATGAGGGGCGCATGTGGCCCAGCCTCTACCTCCAGTGACCCCCAGATAATTTGAGTTTGAGACCCCTGTTGTACATTGAGGGGTGTGTATGCCGAATACACCCCCCCAACTGTATAATCCCACCCATCACCAGAGAGTATATTGGGCACACTAGAAGGGCCGAATGGTTCTTATTTGCCAATGCATGTTCCCAGTCATTCCTATTATTAACCCCTAAACTCCGGTGGAAACAAGTGACAGCTGTCACGCCCCCTCCCATAGACTTGCATTGAGGGAGCAGGGCGTGACGTCATGAGGGGGCGGGGCAATGGCATCACGAGCACTCGACTCCAGCGTTCGGAACACTTTGTTCCAAACGCTGAGCAGCGGAGTACCCCTGTGAGAAACATCTTGTACTGTCCAGTGTCTTAACACCCTCCTTACAAAAGCGTAAAATAGCTAAAAATAGGTCTACTAGGATTAATTGAAATCCCTAAGCTGATAATTGAGTTATTTTTAGATGAAAGGAGAACGCTACCTGTCTAATCATTTGACGTGCATAGGCCAGGCTATAACAGAGACAACTAAATGTTCCCTAGGTACAACTTCAAAAATGAGTGGCCGTATCTGCTGTATAGACAAAACACAGTGGCCGACACATTTATCATTGTCTTTAGACTGGTCAAAGGGCCAAAGAAGGAGCAAGCAGGGTTTTTTGCCCCTTTTTGTTTACATATTTCTGCTGATTTTGAGTTGTAATCCACTGATTTTGGCAATGCACATGATATGGAAGGGATTTCAGAACTGCAACTTTTTGTGAAAAGGAGCAAAAAAAAGGCTCAAAGCCACTGAAAAGTCTCTAATTACACCAGCCCAGACTTAGCTTTTTGGTGTATGTGAAGAGAGAAATTTTGTGCAGGTCACATTTTCTGAAATGTATCTAATGCTCTTTGACCACTTAATAAATTTGGTTCTCCTACACATTACAGCACACAAAAAATGGTGTAGAAAATGCTTCACTTACACCTACAATGATAAATGTGGGCCAGTATGAATAGAACAAAAAAAAAAAAAAGAAAAATCAAATAGATTTTGTGTAGAACATTCTAAAAAAAAAAAAAAAAAAAAGCTACAGAACATTTCCCACACGGACTAGTAACTGTGGAACCCCCCCCCCCCCCCCCCCCCAACACTCTTGTGTTCCGTTCTTAAAATGGGTACTCCAGTGGGAAAAAAATATATATTTCTTAAATCAACTGGTGCCAGAAAACCAAACAGATTTGTAAATTACTTTGATTAAAAAGCTTAATCCTTATTGTACTTATCAGCTGCTATACGCTCCAGAGGAGGTTCTTATCTTTTTGAATTTATTTTCTGTCTGAGTACAGTGCTCTCTGCTGACACCTCTGTCCATGTCAGGAACTGTCCACAGCAGGAGAGGTTTGTTATGGGGATTTGCTCCTGCTCTGGACAGTTCCTGACATGGACAGAGGCGTCAGAAGAGAGCATTGTGCTCAGACTGAAAAAAATTAATAAAAAAATAACATACAGCAGCTGATAAGTACTGGAAGAATTAAGATTTTTAAATAGAAGTAATTTACAAATCTGGAAACTTTTTATTTATTTTTTTTTTTAAATCAAACCCAGAAAGTTAAACAAAGTGCAGGGGAACGAGCAACCTGTCATTTACCACCCATCCAAAGGAAAGGTGATTTTATAATAAATATATATAAATTTTTTTTTTTTTTTTTTGCAAACATACTAATTGTGGAAATACAATACATACATACGTGTGTGTATATATATATATATATATATATATATATATATATATATATATATATATATATATATGTTTGTGTGTATGTATACAATATATACATACACACACACACTTATGAGTACATTATTATATTTTGTCAATAACTGCACGTGAGATTTGCTGCAATGTAAATACAGCTGTGGTCTGATTAGGCACTGAGGGGGAGATTTATCAAAACCTGTCCAAAGAAAAAGTGTCCCAATTGCCCATAGCAACCAATCAGATCGCTTCTTTCATTTTTAACAAGGCCTCTGAAAAATGAAAGAAGCGAGCTGATTGGTTGCTATGGGCAACTGGGACACTTTTCCTCTGGACAGGTTTTGATAAATCTCCCCCTGAGTCTTCACACAAGAAGGCATAAAAAGGTTATCCGAGGCTACTTTGGGGTAGTGTTCTCATTGTGAGTGATCAAGAGCGTCGACTGTGGTAGATGCGTTTCTCTCTAATACATTCTACCCAGTTGATGGACTGAGAGGGGGCACACTATTAGACAGAGAAGCAGGATGGTCATTTGGACAAATAATCCGCCATCTAGGCCATTCTGTTAACGGCAATACTTACGTGAGGACACAAATGGCCAGCAGGCAGTGGATGGCCCAGTCAGACTACCAGCTGAGAGGATTGTTTAATCCACCTCTGCACACAACCACCATTGTCCTCATTAGCAGTGGTGTCATGAATGAGAAGCCTGGACCCGTATTAGTTTTTAGCATCAAATCTATGACGTCACGCCCCCTCCCATAGACTTGCATTGAGGGGGCAGTGTGTGACGTCATGAGGGGGCGGGGCTATGACATCACGAGCTCCCGGCCCCAGCGTTCGGAACAGTTTGTCCCAAATGCTGAGCAGCGTAGTACTCCTTTAAGATCACGCAATGAATGGAGGCCTCGTGGCAAGCCCTTCAATCCTACATTGGCTGTCAAGCAACACACACCTCCCCAGATCACCACTAGGGGTGACTGTGGTATGTGATTGCCCCAATTGCTGGTGTAATGATACAAAGGACACAACAGCTCAGATATGTGCCGACAGCCCAGGGTCCCTTGTGGGGCCTCTTGACTTTCAGTAGGATAATGCTCACCAATCTAGGGAAACCCTTGTGCTAACACTTGCGTGGTCTGCCCATCACCAATCCAGCTTCACCAACCTACACTTGTGAGCTGAGCTGCAACATCTGTGAGCAATGATGATGGAGGAGATGTCATATGGAACCTGTATGTGTCCATGCCCAACCGTATCTCCTATTGTATCTAGACTAGAGGTGTCCTATCTGGGTACTAGAGGCTTCTTTCAATTGAATTAATTTTCCCCAGTAAACATATCCTTTCCTTTAAGGCCGGGTTCACACAGACAGAAATGTGCAGAATGTCCGGGCGGACACTCCGCACATCTGAATAATCCGGCAGGCGCTAGGGCAGCTCAGAAATGCGCCAATGCATTTCTGAGCAGATTCCGTAGAAAAAAAATAGGCAAGTTTATTCTTTCTGGAGACGCCAGATGTGGGATCAACGCAACAGAAACATCTGCCGTGGAAATTCCACCGTGTGCAAGTGCAGCAGAATCCCATCACAATCAATGGGTCTCTGCTGCAGTGCAATGTCTGAGCGGAATATTTTGGCAGAATTCCGCACGGACATTCTGCCGTGTGAACATAGCCTGAGACTGAAATCGAATGAAACCTTATATGTGTAAAGATAATGAGGATGTGTAAGCGGTAACAACTGCTCTTTGCTGTGTTATTGTTAAAGGGGTCCAAAGGATAGGGGATGTTAGATCACGAGGGTCCCGTCGCTGGGAACCCTGCAATCTGTGGGCCGGCACCCCTGTCATTTGGTGCCAGGAGCAAACTCCGGTCCGTGTCTGATAATGTAAACCGCCACACCCCCTCCATTCACTTCTGTGACTGCTATGCACTAGCATCATGCCCGCTCCCATAGACATGAATGGAGGGGGCAGGGCGTGACATCACGAACGAAGGAAAGCTCCAAGCTTCCGTGTTCTGGACACCGCCGCTGCCGGCCCGGAGATTGCGGGGGTTCCCAGCGGCTGGATCCCCGCGATCAGACATCTTATCCCCTATCCTTTGGATAGGGGATAGGAGGTTTCCAACAGAGTACCCCTTTAAAGTGTATTAGCCCAAAGTCACCCCTCGTATTTGCCAGGACATATACCGACCCAACATGGATGGCATTATACACTCATTTTCTGCAGATACGAATGAATTTGTAAAAAAATAAAAAATAAAAAAAAATATAAAAAAAACCAGGCAAAGTGAACACGGAATAGATACAGAAGTTATATAATAACATTTTTGTTATTCAAACATTTTTTTCCTATATTCCTTTCGGTCAGAATAACAGTAGAATAAAACAATATGTTTTCCAATGAATCCTGTAAGGTCAGACTATCGGTCACTTGTCATGTGTGCACAGCGGGGGCGGCCTCTTTGTTTAAATCATAACATTTCTACAGTATCTTAAAGGGGTACTCCACTGGAAAACATTTTTTTCTAAATCAACTGGTGCCAAAAAGTTAAACAGATTTGTAAATGACTTCTATTTAAAAACATCTCTATCCTTCCAGTACTTATCAGCTGCTATATGCTCCACAGCAAGTTCTTTTCTTTTTGAATTTCCCTTCTGTCTGACCGCAGTGCTCTCTGCTGACACCTCTGTCCGTTTTAGGAACTGTCCAGAGTACAAGCAAATCCCCATAGAAAACCTCTCCTGCTCTGGACAGTTCCTGACATGGACAGAGGGGTCAGCAGAGAGCAATGTGGTCAGACAGAAAATTCAAAAAGAAAAGAACTTCCAGTACTTATCAACTGCTATATGATCCGGAGGAAGTTCTTTTCTTTTTGAATTTTCTTTCTGTCTGACCACAGTGCTCTCTGCTGACACCTCTGTCCATGTCAGGAACTGTACAGAGCAGGAGAGGTTTTCTATGGGGATTTGCTTGTACTCTGGACAGTTCCTAAAATGGACAGAGGTGTCAGCAGAGAGCACTGTGGTCAGACAGAAGGGAAATTTAAAAAGAAAAGAACTTCCTGTGGAGCATATAGCAGCTAATAAGTACTGGAAGGATTAAGATGTTTTTAAATAGAAGTCATTTACAAATCTGTTTAACTTTCTGGCACCAGTTGATTAAAAAAAAAAAAATATGTTTTCCAGGGAAGTACTCCCTTTAAAGATTTAAAGGTACAGTACATGAATGTACAGGGTAGTGTTTTCCAACCAGTGTGCCTCCAGCTGTTGCAAAACTACAACTCCCGGCATGCTGGGAGTTGTAGATTTGCAACAGCTGGAGGCACACTAGATGGAAAACACTGGAATTGGGGGGGGAAATTTTGATGACAAACAAGAACATGGTAGACACAACTAAAGACCAGCTTTTCCTAGCCCCCTTTAGCATTCAATTTGGCAATAAGGGGGTTTCCTTGCCTGGTCGACATTGCAGACAGAGTTGTATTGAGGTCAAAGCAGCTTAGGCCCCTCCCCTATCTCCCAAATCTTGCTTCACATGCACTAGCACTGGAGGAGGGGGCCTGGCAACAAACCGTAAGTTCCGCTTACAGAAGTAGCCGACCCCCACTGTGGGCAAGAGACAGGATCCCAATAGTACTTTGTAATAATGACCAATAATAAAACACTGGTAAAAAGAGGCAACTGAAAAAGAATACAATGTTACATAGTAATAGGAAAATCTCTCATTTCCGCACATTTCATGAGAATACGGACAGGACGGCTTCCCACTCATCCTGTTCTTCTATACAATTCATTACAGAGTCAATAAAAAAAGGATACAGAACATTAAAAAAAATATTAAAACAAGAACAAAAAACCAAAAAAGAAACAAAAAAAGAAACAGCTTGTATATTTCCATAAGCTTAGCATAAAACAGTTCAGCAGTGATCTGCCCAGAATGAGAAGAAAAAATAAAAAAAAACGGAGATCTCACCACTGCTGGAAGCAGTAATATAAATTTCCCCATGAGTCTGTTTGGTCTTAAAAGACCTAAAATATATATTTATATATATATATATTTATATATATATTTTTTTTATTTCTGTAAAAAGTTTTGCACAGAGTCCAAGGCTAAACCTGAGAAAAAGATGGGTAGGACGGAGGAAAAGGAGGCTTATTGGATGGCTTCTGGGTAAAAACCAGCTCGGGGAAAGGTTCTTAGAAAAGTCCGTCAAGATGACACGTCGGCCGTCGCCGTCCTGCTTTGGAAGTGGTGGTTTGTGGTGTTGGCGTTTGAAAGGGAGGAGTCATTCGGGGTGATACCATAGTCAGCCTGCTGGGGAAAGAAGACAAAAAAAAAAAGACTTTAAAAACGTGGTCAGTGTCCCTAAAATGAACAATAAGTCCATCTTGAATAGGATTTTACTATTTATTTACAGATAGATATGTAAAAAGATGAGTATCGTAAGTACCGTACATCACTAATCCTGTACTGATCCTATGTACACAGTGACTGCACCGGCAGAATAGTGAGTGCAGCTCTGGAGTCAGTGTGAACATACATAAATTACTTGTTTGATACTGATCCTATGTACACGGATACTCCAGAGCTGCACTCACTATTCTGCTGGTGAGGTCACTGTGTACATACATTACATTACTTATCCTGTACTGATCCTGAGTTATATCCTATATTATACTCCAGAGCTGTATTCACTATTCTGCTGGTGAGGTCACTGTGTACATACATTACATTACTTATCCTGTACTGATCCTGAGTTATATCCTATATTATACTCCAGAGCTGCACTCACTATTCTGCTGGTGAGGTTACAGGATCAGTATACAGAGCAGAATAGTGAGTGCAGCTCTGGAGTATAATATAGGATATAACTCAGGATCAGTACAGGATAAGTAATGTAATGTATGTACACAGTGACCTCACCAGCAGAATAGTGAGTACAGCTCTGGAGTATAATATAGGATATAACTCAGGATCAGTGCAGGATAAGTAATGTAATGTATGTACACAGAGTTATATCTTGTATTATACCTCAGAGCTACACTTCATATTCTGCTGCAGTAATTCTGTACATAAATATTACTTATCCTGACCTGTACTGATCCTGAGTTATTTCCTGTATCGTACCCTGGAGCTGCTGTGTGCACTGTGCAGTTATTCCTCCTGCCTTTTTTCTTGCTGTGTTTTTGGCTTACTTGTGCCAAATTTTTCAGTATAGTGCACAGATTTTGGTGAATTGAAATGAAAAATCACCTCAGAACTTATTGTAGGATATCACTTTCCTAAGGCAGAGGTGGTATGAATTTGCAGTGTTTTTTTTGAATGTTTTAACACTTTTTTTGAGCCTATATTATTATTTTTTTAAAGGCACATTTGGTAAATAACTTCCACTGTAATGTCAATAATGATTCACTGCATTTTTAGTCAGTTTTACCGCAAGTGTCCATTTTGAAATTGTACAACATTTTGCGAAAAACTAACTGCGCAAAAACCTCCCGTAGAGGAAAATTGGTGCAGTTGCCCATAGCAACCAATCAAATTGCTTTTATTTTCCACAGGCCTCTTTAAAAATAAAAGAAGCAATCTAATTGGTTGCTATGGGCAACTGCACCGCTCGTCCTCTACATAGGTTTTAATAAAACTCCCCCAGTGAGTACATACGTAAATTACTTATCCGCCACTGATCCTGAGTTATATCCTGTATTATACTCCAGAGCTGTTCTCACTATTCTGCTGGTGAGGTCACTGTGTACATACATTACATTACTTATCCTGTACTGATCCCGAGTTATATCCTGTATTATACCCCAGAGCTGCACTCACTATTCTGCTGGTGGGGTCACTGTATACATTACATTACTTATCCTGCACTGATCCTGAGTTATACGCTAGAGCTGCATATAATCCTCTGTCCCTCAAACACAGGGGAAGCACGAATCTCTCCCCTACCCTGAGTGTTTGTTACAATGTATCAGTGCAGGTAAGAGCTCTGGGGGAGGAGTCCCCAACAGAAGAAAGATGTGTTCTGCTGTTCCGCCTTAGTTCACAGAAAATTGCCTTTTTTTTAGAGAGACCTAACACTACAGGGGGCATAACTACTATATGGGGGTACAGAGGTGGGCCTAATTCATATATATGGGGGTTTAGAGGGGACCCAACTGCTAATTTGACTTTAGGGAGCCTGGAAAAATCCTCACACACTAAGGGAGTTGTGAACCGAAAAAAAAAAAGATTGGGACCCACTGGCCTAGACTTGCACAGTGTAACATGTAAAAACGGAAGAGGTCAGTAAGTTTTCTAAAATGATTGTTTCCATTCACTAACAGCAAGCAGAGGTATTGAAACATAGTAAACCATACTACTAGATGGGACAAACCATTTAGATGCAAGTTTCACTTACATGTCTTCGGAAGATCCTTTGGAGCAGGCTACGTTTTGGCGGTTCGGGAAGCTGCCTCCAGTCCAGATCTGGGGAGCGCGTCCCATTTGGTCCAAAGATGTTGAGGTCCTTGAAGCATTCAGTCTCAATCATCTGAAAGGGTCAAAACACATAGATCAGTGGCAACTCTAATAAAAATGACAGCTGATCCCATGTACACAGTGAGGGAAACCCCAGCAAAAGCATTAAAGAGTACCTCTCATGATCTTGTTAAATATTATAATCCTCCCGGTTCACTGCCTCCATCATGATAAACCACCCCCTGCCTTTATTTTTATTATTTTTTAGTTTTCTACCTTGATATTGCTCTGTATTTTCTGCTCCATCTCGGTCAGATTCACAGACTGGGAAGGGGCGTTCCCCAGCAGGCGTGACATCATCTGAAGCCATACAGGGAAGAACTTCCTCCCACACTCTGCTACACACACAGCCCAGAGAAGATCAGTGTGAGCTGACCTATAATTGGATAAGGCTGCACACACCCCCCCTCAGCACTCCAGACTGCATTTCCTGATTTTGGACTTCTGCCAGGACAGCAGGAGTCCAAAGTGTCTGCAAGAAATGTTCTCTGGACAGGTAGGGAGACACCTAGTGGCAGCTTTTTTTTTATTTATTTTTTTAAACACAAAACATAGAAAACTTCCTTTTTTTTTTTTTTAAATAAAACAAAGTACATTAGAAAGATTTTTTTTTAAATTTACCATAAGGAGTGCAATAGCAAAAATTAGTTTTAATGATAGTGCCCATTTAAAGGGAAACCCCAGCAAAAGCGTTAAGGGGAAACCCGCAGTGTGTCCCGCACAAAAGCTTCTTAAATGGGTGAAAATTGGAGCTATTGCATCTTGTTACTAATATGGTAATTTAATCTCAAGTGCTGTATATGCGTTGCTTTATCCTGCTTGATCATGCCGATAACCCCGCCCCTCCAGATTCATCCCCTCTTGCTCGGTACATTTGTAAAGGGGTAGAGTTATCGGCCGGGGGAAAGTATTGCTCATACAGCAGCAGTCCGTGCCATTTGTACTTCAGCAGAGAAGAAGAAACCACAATAGCAACAATGAGGGAGATTTATCAAATCCTGTGCAGAGGAAGAGCGGTGGAGTTGCTCATAGAAAGCAATCAGATTGCTTCAACAGGGTGTCTCCAGCTGTTGCAAAACTACAACTCCCAGCATGCCCGGACAGCCAAAGGCTGTACGGGCATGCTGAGAGTTGTAGTTTTGCAACAGCTGGAGGGACTCTGGTTGGGAAATATTGATCAAGTCTGTTACAAATTGAGTAGTCTGTGACTGACGTAATGTAAAATCCTCACCTCATTCTGCCAGGGGATTGGCACACAACCAGTGGCAAACTTGGCATAGAAATCATTGTCCGTCTTGTCCAAATTGACACCTTTTACCGTCGAAAACTGCTCAATATCCAGCACATCCTTACAATACACGGCCCGGGGCTATAAGAGGGTAAAAATACATCATTTTAGACAAATCAGAACAAACGATTATATATGAACAGTAATCCAATATTCTGGCACACAACCATATGCTGAAACGGCATATCGGGCAAACGGGACCGGACATTGGACTTTTGGCCGACTACATGACTAAACAGAATCTATGTGGACAGACGTATTGGGCCCCAGCCGTAAATCATTGGGTCCAAGCGTTTTGTACAATCCCATGACTACGCGGTATAAAATCCAGCCCGACCAATGTAGTCACAAAATGGGTCGGTCTATAGAGACCAGGGATAACTCCATGGTTCTAGGATAGGAGCCACCACTGCAACAAGTCCGGTCCAGATATATCTTCGCTCCTAGATCTTTCACCATTAGCGGTGGTTGATATTATTGAGAAGTAAAAGCGTTTAGGAACCACAGCAGCTCGACCACGTAAAGTACCAGAGCAGGGTCACCAAGTGCTGAGGGGCATATAGTGTATAAAAGATGACAATGCTTTGCTGTTAAAGGGGTACTCCAGTGGAATTTTTGTTTTGTTTTTTAAATCAACTGGTGCCAGAAAGTTAAACATATTTGTAAATTACTTCTATACAAAAATCTTAATCCTTCCAGTACTTATCAGCTGCTGTATAATACAAAGGAAGTTATTTTCTTTTTGAATTTCCTTTCTGTCTGACCACAGTGCTCTCTGCTGACAACTGTCCAGAGCAGCATAGGTTTGCTATGGTGATTCGCTCCTGCTCTGGACAGTTCCTGACATGGACAGAGGTGTCAGCAAAGAGCACTGTGGTCAGCAGAAAAGAAATGAACTTCCTGTGGAGCATACAGCAGCTGTTTTGCTTTCTGGCACCAGTTGATTTAAAAAAATAAAATGAAAAAAAAAAACACATTTTGTTTTCCACCGGAGTACCCCTTGGCATCAATAACTGCAGACACCAAACCTTATCTGGCATTAAAGGGTTAATTCAGTGTCCCCTCATATAATGCTAAGAGGGGGGGGGGGGGGGGGGGGAGCGGAAAAAAATAAAAGTAAAAATAAAAAGCTATGCTTGCCTACCCCTAGTCCCCGGCAGGTCTTAATGCAGCTCATGTTTGGCTCCTTCAAGTCACTTGTTTCAAAATAAGAGGTCAGAGCAGGACTTGTCTGCCAAGCCAATCACTGGCCGAGAAGGCACACAACTGTGGTCAGTGATTGGCTAACAGGGCAGGTCCTGCTCAGACTTCTCGTTATTACAGCAGAGAAGAGACACAAGCAGGAAGGGACTGCAAGGAGCCAATCGGGAGCTGCAGCCTCAGGTGTAGGCGAGTACAAGTTTTTTTTTCTTCTTTTCTCTATAGCAGTGGTCTCCAAACTGTGGCCCTTTAGATGTTGCAAAACTACAACTCACAGCATGCCCTGAGTTGTAGTTTTGTAACATCTGGAGGGCCGCAGCACGGAGACCACTGCTCTACAGCCCCAGTCAGCATAAAACCTGTGTGCCGAGCGCTTCATGACATGGCTGAGCAGCTGCATGGAAACCTTACATCACCAAGCACAATGCCAAGTGTCAAATGAAGAAATATAAAGCCACCGCCACTGGACTCTGGAAACGTGGCCTGTAGAGTGGGGGGCCCCAGCATGTGGACCGCTTGCATTTAAAAACGTATCGCCTATCCTGTGGATAGGGGATAAATGTCTGATGAGTTCAGTTCCACTGGCTTACCCCTTTAAAGGAGTACTCTACTGGAAAACATTTATTTATTTTATTTTAAATCAACTGGTGCCAGAAAGTTAAAACAGATTTATAAATTACTTCTATTTAAAAATCTTAACCCTTCCAGTACTTATCAGCTGCTGTATGCTCCACAGGAAGTTCTTTTCTTTATGAATTTCCTTTCTGTTTGACCACAGTGCTCTCTGCTGACACCTCGGTCCATGTCAGGAACTGTCCAGAGCAGCATAAAATCCCCATAGAAAACCTCTCCTGCTCTGAACAGTCCCTGACATGGACAGAGGTGAAAGAAAAGAACTTCCTGTGGATCATACAGCAGCTGATAAGTAATGGAAGGATTAAGATTTTTAATAGAAGTCATTTACAAATCTTTCTGGCACCAGTTGATAAAAAATATAAAATAAAAAAAATAGAAGTAATTTACAAATCTGTTTAACTTTATTTAAAAAGCTTAATCCTTCCAGTACTTATCAGCTGCTGTATGCTCCACAGGAAGTTCTTTTCTTTTTGAATTTCCTTTCTGTCTGACCACAGTGCTCTCTGCTGACACCTCTGTCCACGTCAGGAACTGTCCAGAGCAGCATAAAATCCCCATAGAAAATGCTCTTCTGCTCTGGACAGTTCCTGACATGGACAGAGGTGTCAGCAGAGAGCCCTGTGGCCAGACAGAAATAAATTCAAAAAGAAAAGAACTTCCTGTGGATCATATACCAGCTGATAAGTACTGTAAGGATTAAGATTTTTAATAGAAGTAATTTACAATTCTGTTTAACTTTCTGGCACCAGTTCATTTAAAAAGTTTTCCAGTGGAGTACCCCTTTAATACCTATTGATTTAGAACAGGATGTCCTAAAAGCTCCGGTAGGGGTCCCTATATTTTTGTTTTGGGCACGGGCCATTGTTTTGGATAGGATGAGAATCTACAAATATCATAGAAGCTACATACATCTGGCACAAAGGACGGCTTTATGACTCCAGCTTCCAGCCTCTTGAAGTTGATGTTCCTGAGAAACGGATGCTGCTTCACTTGGCTTGCACCTTGGTCACTGCACCCCAGCCTCTGCTTTGGGTCTTTGGCTAATAGCTGCAAAAAGGACAGAACAATGAGAAGTCAGAGGCGTCACACAATAGGGTGGGGACAATAACTTGGATAAAGATCTCTCTATTGCAAAACTACAACTCCCAGCATGCCCGGACAGCCAGAGGCTGTCCAGGCATGCTGGGAGTTGTAGTCTTGCAACAGCAGGAGGCACCCTGGTTGGGAAACACTAAAACTTGACATTTGCTTTTAATAAAATAAGTTCCATATTGGTAAGGCTTAAAAGAGGTACTCCGGTGAAAACTTTATTATTTTATTTTTTTAAATTAACTGGTGCCAGAAAAGTTAAAAAGATTTGTAAATTTCTTCTATTAAAAAATCTTTACCCTTCCAGTACTTTTTAGCAGCTTTTTGCTACAGAGGAAATCTTTATTTTTTGAATTTCTTTTTTGTCTTGTCCACAGTGCTCTCTGCTGACACCTGATGCCCGTATCAGGAACTGTCCAGAGCAGGAGAAAATGTCTATTGGGGTCTGAGAGACTGCAAATCTGGCAGTCTGTAGCTTGATTATTAAGATTGGCTCCTAAATACATGCACCAGCACCAACTCAGGAATCAGTGTATGTAGGGACGGCTTTGATTACAAATTTGTAAATTACTTCTATTTAAAAAAAATCTTAATCCTTCCAGTATTTATCAGCTGCTGAAGTTGAGTTGTTCTTTCCAGTCTGTCCACAGTGCTCTCTGCCGACACCTCCGTCTCAGGAACTGTCCAGAGCTGGAGAGGTTTGCTATGGGGATTTGCTCCTCCTGCTCTGAATAGTTCCTGACATGGACAGAGGTGTCAGCAGAGAGCACTGTGGTCAGAAAGAAAAGAACTCCACTTCAGCAGCTGATACGTACTGGTAGGATTAAGATATTTTTTTAATAGATGTAATTTACGAATCTGTTTCTGGAGCCAGTTCATATGAAAAAAATTGTTTTTCACTGGAGTAACCCTTTAACATCTTCTAGTACAGTGTTTCCCAACCAGGGTGCCTCCAGCGGTTGCAAAACTACAACTACCAGCATGCCCGGACAGCCGTTGGCTGTCCGGGCATGCTGGGAGTTGTAGTCTTGCAACCGCTGGAGGCACCCTGGTTGGGAAACACTGTCCTAGTCTATAGAGGCAGCACAGCTATTCACTTACCATCTTACATATAGACTTTGTGTCTTCTGTGAACTTATCAGAATACGACTCTTGTTCTTCTTGAACTCTTTTTTCCACCTCTTCCCTTTTTACCCGTTCCTTTCGGGCACGGAACGGAGACTGCCCCTCGGTCATCTCGTATATGATGCAGCCCAGCCCCCACCAGTCAGGGCTAAATGTGTATCTCTCATTCTTGATGACTTCGGGAGCTGTAAGAAGAGGAGGACACAGGATGAGCCATCAGCCTCATCATAATGACTAGGGGTGCGGAAGGCACTGGAAACGCGCCAGCTGCAGCTGCTTACCCATGTAACCCACAGTTCCTACTCTCCCGCGGATACTCTCGCCATCTGGAATTTTGATAGCCAACCCCAAATCTGAGATACGGATGTGACCTGCACAGAGGAAAAGAAGAATGAGAAGTAAATCCTGAAAGTTTCTACTAATGTTTTCCATTATGTAATTCCAGATCAGGGTTTCCCAACCAGGGTGCCTCCAGCTGTTGTAAACCTACAACTCCCAGCATGCCTAGTTAGCCTTTGGCTGTCCAGGCATGCTGGGAGTTGTAGTTTAGCAATAGCTGGAGGCACCCTGGTTGGGAAACCCTGATCTAGACTCTTCTTCTGATCAGGTTGTATAGTATATGAAGACCCCTGTATGCGGAGGCAATAAGAGTCCATGTCATACAGGACTTATCATAGTCCTCAAACATAGTCCTTTGTCATAATGCTTTGGATCTATACATTCAAGTGTCTCCTGGCTGGTCGAAAAGTTTCACTTCCCCCACCAAACTTTAAAGGGGTACTCCGCCCCTAGGCATCTTATCCCCTATCCAAAGGATAGGGGATAAAATGTCTGATCGTGGGGGGTCCCGCCGCTGGGGACCCCTGTGATCTCGGCTGCGGCACCCAAGACATCCGGTGCACGGAGTGAACTTCGCTTCGTGCCGGATGACTGACGATGGGGGGGGGCGGAGACTCGTGACGTCCCTCAATGCAAGCCTAAGCTGGTGTGGATGGGGTGGGGTGGGGGGGGGGGGCGGAGACTCGTGACGTCCCTCAATGCAAGCCTAAGTGTGGGGGGGGGGGCGTGACGCCCCCTCTCATAGACTTGAATTGAGGGTACGTGGCCATAAGGTAACGAGTGGGGCGCAGCCGTGCCGTCACAAGTCTCCGGCGCTGCACCCGGGGATAAGATGTCTATGGGCGGAGTACCCCTTTAACGGAAATAGGGTACTCCTGTAAGCATGGTGCATAGCATCAAAGCAGCTCTGGGACCAAGAAAAATATTCCATTTGGTTTGGATTTGTAGTGTAGAAACCCATGTATAACCATTATTCCTACCCCGCCCCCCAAACACATGCCCAACAGGCTTTATTATCTGCACTGTGGGTCAGCAGCCTCACTTTTTCATCCCCCTTTGCACAGACTTAAATAACACGGGAGTATTTTTACTCTCTACAATCCCTGTATTATAGGTCAAAGTCCAGACAACTTTGCTTAACTGAGGATTTGGGGGTAAATGCTAGTAAAATGTGCAAAGCTCCAGTTCTGTCAGATTTTATGGTAAAGACTGTGCTGCAACCAAAGTGGCCGCTACAACGGCTATAGTCATTCAAGTTTGGGAGCCCTGATCATCATATCTGCTGTTTTCCCATGTAATGTTTACATTTCACCAGCAGATGGCAGAGAGCGTAACATAACATCTTCACCTCACTGCTGGCCGGAGCAGTCCTGTTCTGCTGTGCACAGACGACTTTCTAAGAAAAATCCTGTACAAAAGCTAAGAGTGTGTGTGTGTGTGTATGTGTGTATATATATATTATATATATATATATATGTGTGTGTGTATGTATGTGTATGTATATATACAGGTGATGTTTTCTGGATTTCCTTAGTCTTTCACAGGTGATATAGTTGTGGTGATGCCCGATTCGCTGACCATAACTATATCACCTGTGAAAGACTAAGGAAATCCAGAAAACATCACCTGTTGGGGACCTTGAGGACCGCCGCTTGGGAATCACTGGTATATAGTCACACATGAAGAAGCAGCACCCCAAAAGTTCTGATAAAAGGATCGTAAGTTCATTCACCTCAGGTGCATATATTCACCGTCCCTTATTTGTCTCTCAGGTCCTGCTTCTTCCTATGTGACCTGATGCTTTGAAGGATGAGAAGTCAGGTCTTTTAGTAGGTTCCTGCACAAATATTTGTTACTGTGCTGCATCTGATGTGTATATAAGAAAATATATACAAAAGCCTGAGCTACTCAAATTCAATAAGATGCCGCCACTCCTACACGCGTTTCAGTCCGCGGTCAGTGGACGGAAACACGTGTAGGGGTGGCGGCATCCTGGGACTTGTAGTACTTTCCAGCGTTGAGGTATGTATTATGGTATTTACCTGACTGGTCTGGTTCTTTGTTTTTCCCTGGTTTGAGACTTCTATATGCTTTCACTTTACCAGAGAGTTTTCCCCCTTATACCAGCACTTCAAACTTTATAGCTCATTATATTTTATTAAAGGGGTACTCCGGTGAATAACAATTTTATTTTTAAAATCAACTGGTGCCAGAAAGTTAAACAGATTTGTAAATTACCTCTATTTGAAAATATTAATCCTTCCAGTACTTATCAGCTGCTGTATGCTTTCCAGGAAGTTCTTTTCTTTTTGAATTTCTTTCCAGTCTGAGCACAGTGCTCTCTGCTGACACCTTTGTCCGTATCAAGAACTGTCCAGAGTAGGAGCAAATTCCCATAGCAAACCTCTCCAGCTCTGGACAGTTCCAGACATGGACAGAGGTGTCAGCAGAGAGCACTGTGATCAAACAGAAATAAATTTCAAAAAGAAAAGAACTTCCTCTGTAGCATACAGTAGCAGATAAGTACTGGAAGGATTACGATTTTTAAATAGAAGTAATTTACAAATATGTTGTAAAAAAATAAAATAAAATGTTTTCCACCGGAGTACCCCTTTAAGCTCCCAGTATGCAGTATCTTACTACAGTAGTGGCTGTAATTGTCCCGTTTTCCCATTTGCTGATTATTATGTATCTATTTGTATTTTTAAATGATATCATGTCCCAGGGTTGCTGCCTTTTCTGTGCTGATTTCCTTCTTTTTAATAATGTGTTTTAAATTAAGGGGTATTCCAGGAAAAAAATGTTTGATTGCTACAGGGGCTGTAATGTTAGTACCTGTGTGTGACTGTTTTCTCACAATTCTTCTGTGTTTTTTTACCCCAATATTTATTTTTACCAGCATACAAAATGATTGTTGTCTCAGATTTTTCCCAGCTTGCAATGCTGCCGAGACCTGACCACTAGTCAGCTGATGACAGGGAGCCTGTCTGCTTCAATGGAAGGGATCGCTTGGTGGGAGAGAGATCAATCTGCAACAGCTGTAGGCACCCTGATTGAAAACCACAGGTCTTTTGAATGGATGCAGCTCATTTATGTTTCAATGGGTGGGGTGGCTGATGTGTGGGAGGGAGGAAAATGGAATTGTGGGATTTGTAGGCAAAGAAGGAAACTCAAACAGGAAATACCAGTTCACAAAAAGCTAGCCACAGTGTTATGGTAATCTCACAACATAGCCTTTTATCCCCAAGACAAGCGCAGATCCTTCCTAAGCATGTCCATTACTGTCTGCCAGGTACATACTAAATTCACCTTATGGTGGAGAACCCCTTTAATGTCACTTGTTACAATAAAAAAAATATACATTTTTTCACTACAAAATAGCAGTAGCTCCGTTTTTTTGTGTATATATAAAAAATGTTTTTTCTCTTTCATTTTGGAGTCTATAAATAGGCGTTGCTACATTTAGAGGGGTGTCTACATTACCGCAGGATTGAGACCATACTGGCACCTTTAAAAGGGTTATCCAGGAAAAAACTTGATATATATATATATTGCCGACCCAATGAGGCTACCTTATCGCGGTGGGACGGTCCAAGCTATTTGACCGCCGGCGGAGACAAATTTGCGAGCTAAGTGCCTCACTCATAGTTTCACATTTGCATCTATTACACCATAGCTGTATAGCTCTCCATGTTTTAACTGCATATTCATGTTTCACCTATATCCTTGTGCTGGCAGTGTGCTGCTGCATTCTTCTGTTGCTGTATATCTAGCCTAGTAGCGTGCACCTGTAGGCCAGGTCCATATAATAGTTTGGTATCAACTAAAGTGCTGGCTGACTTATTCTTTGTCTGTGTTGCACATACGGGGGAGTGGCTACCTCCATGTTGGCCTTGCACCCCACCCACCTCTATCAGGTGTATATAAGGTGGCTTGGATGTTCCAGACCCTGCCATGCTTACTGAACTGTTCACACAGAGGCATATTCACAGTGTAGGGTCCGTCCCAATGAGGCCACCTTATCGTGGTGGGACGGTCCAAGCTATTTGACCGCCGGCGGAGACAAATTTGCGAGCTAAGTGCCTCACTCATAGTTTCACATTTGCATCTATTACACCATAGCTGTATAGCTCTCCATGTTTTAACTGCATATTCATGTTTCATCTATATCTTTGTGATGGCAGTGCGCTGCTGCATTCTTCTGTTGCTGTATAATATATATATATATATATATATATATATATATATATATATATATATATATATATATATATATATATCTCTCAACTGACTCCAGAAAGTTAAACAGATTTGTAAATTACTTCTATTAAAAAAATATTAATCCTTTAAGTACTTATGAGCTGCTGAAGTTGAGTTGTTCTTTTCTGTCTAAATGCTCTCTGATGACACGTGTCTCGGGAACTGTCCAGGGTAGAAGCAAATCCCCATAGCAAACCTCTTCTACTCTGTGCAGTTCCCGAGACAAGCAGAGACGTCAGCAGAGAGCACTGTGGCCAGACAGAAAACAACAACTCAACTTCAGCAGCTGATAATTATTGGAAGGATTAAGATTTTTTAATAGAAGTAATTTCCAAAAAAAAAAAAAGTTTTCCCCTGGAATACCCCTTTAACGTGTATGTATATATAATGTAGATACTTTTGCTAGTATGGTCAAGAACCTCCATCCCCTGTTGAATAAGCCCCTGCTGCAATGTACAAAAGATATTTGTGGATTCATAAATCTCATGGTCATAAGTATTGTGTCAGGCAGTGTTTCCTTACAAGGGTGCCTCCAGCTGTTGCAAAACTACAACTCCTAGCATGCCCGGGCAGCCTTCGGCTGTCCGGGCATGCTAGGAGTTGTAGTTTTGCAACAGCTGGAGGCACCCTGGCTGGGAAACGCTTGTGTAGACAACTCTGTTTTACTGACTGGCGTGTTGGGGTCCCAAAAACCGGGAGCCCAAGTACAGCTCTAGAGAAGTCCCAGGAACAATTACTACAGAGGACAATAGCCGTTTCACATAAGTTGCGACTTGTTTCCTATCAAATCGAAAATAACAGATCCGCCCGCCCCATCCGGAAGACGCCTTCCTATTTATTTACACTGACTGGACGCCCCACGAAAGCTGATGTCACAAAACACAACCTATGAATGAGATTCCTGTCCGCACCACTGAGCTGATGAAGGGTTCCGCTGTGAAATTACAGAGGTGGGCCGACCCCAAGAAGAGCCGGCGTAAGCGGCGTCCGCCCAACACAGGCTCCATAGAGAAGCAAAAGCAATTAAATGTTGGCTGAACTCACGGATGATGACTACTCTCTTCTTCCCCTTACGGGAATCGATGTTATGTACACAAATTGACACTGTCTGTAAAATAAAGTTCTATGTACTGTCCCAAAACAACAAAAACGTTTTTTTTTTTTGATACTTAAAAGGGGAAAAAAAAAAAAAATGTTTTACAATCAACTGGGCCAGAAAGTTAAATAGATTGGTAAATTATTTCTGTTTTAATATCTTAATCCTTCCAGTACTTATCAGCTGCTGTATACTACAGAGGAAGTTGTGTAGTTCTTTCCAGTCTGACCACAGTGCTCTCTGCTGACACCTCTGTCGGTGTAAGGAACGGTCCCAAGTAGGAGCAAATCCCCCATACCATAGATATTAAAATAGAAGTAATTTAAAAAAATCTGTATAACTTTCTGGCACCAGTTGATTTAAAAACCATTTATTTTCCCCCGGAGTACTCCAATGGAAAACCAAAAATGTTTAATTAACTGGTGCAAGAAAGTTGAACAGATTTGTTAGTTACTTCTATTTAAAAATGTTTAATCCTTCCAGTACTTATCAGCTGCTATATGCTCCACAGGAAGTTCTTTTCTTTTTGAATTTCCTTTCTGTCTGACCACAGTGCTCTCTGCTGACACCTCTGTCCATTTTAGGAACTGACCAGAGTAGGAGGAAATCCCCATAGCAAACCTATCATACTCTGGACAGTTCCTAAAATGGACAGAGGTGTCAGCAGAGAGCACTGTGGTCAGACAGAAAGGAAATTCAAGAAGAAAAGAACTTCCTGTGGATCATACAGCAGCTGATAAGTACTGGAAGGATTAAGATTTTTTTAATAGAAAAAAGTTACAAATCTTGTTAACTTTCTGGCACCAGTTGATAAAAAATAATAAAGTTTTCCAGTGGAGTACCCCTTTAAGTTCAAATAAAACATCAGTGCAACTGTAGTCAATGTTAATGGATTGTAGCGGTGATCTATTGGAATATAAATCTCAATACTCCAAAGAATCAAAAAGATCCAGGACCCTAAGCTGTGGGGTGTTGTTTGGCATTGAAACTAAATAAGCAAAGTAGATCTGATGTACAACTGGGAAAGGTGTATGGTCAGGAGCCGTGCCCACTCCATACACAGCACACGCTCGCACATGGATCAAGGATAAATCCAATCCCGGACATTTAACCATCTAGATGGCACGATCCATAGTGACTGTGGCATCAAGGCGGTTGTCTCTTTGACAAAGTCTGCTCTATATTTACAGTGGACGTACGATCAGGGTATGGAGTGGGCTCACTAGCTGGGCCAGCTCCATATACTGTGGGTGCGGGCTGCAATCTGCAGCTGAAACCCACCATCAGCTACCACAGGATGGCTGTCTAGATGCAGCAATCTATAGCAATCGATCCGCACCCCACTGCAAAACTGAAGAGTGCAGATCATTTTTCATGGCTGCCATTTTTCGGACCCCCCTATTACAGATTTACTAAGACCGTACACAGCAATATAACAGTTTTACTGTATATGCGATTGAAAAAATCCCATCCACCACAAAGTGGTAACATCATAAAACTACACATTAGAGATGTGCGAACTTACAGTAAATTCGATTAGTCGCAAACTTCCAGGGAGAAACTCTGTGCTTGTCACGTGTCCCAGCTACAGTCTGAGATTTCAGACTCCTACCAAGCGAGCATGAGTCCGAAATCTATAACAGACTAGCAACAGTTTCATGTAGGGAGACCCCTAGTGGTGGGTTTTCCAAATTGAAATTAAACATGAAAATATAATTTTTTTTAATAACATTTAGGAACTTTTTTAGAATGCTTACTGTGCAACATTTCATGACAGGTACTCTCTAAGCCTCAAAGTAATACAATATTGTCCTATGAGGTAAATGACAGCAAAAACTGCAAGTTTGACTTTTCAGCCCTTCAACTGCAAAGTCTACAGGACATAGCAGTTCTAAGACTCTACCACAAGATGGCGTATACGTCCAACACACCAAATATCTTAATAAGTACCTCCTGGTTCCACAAGCTTTGAATTTGCCTAAGTGACTAGAGAAGTTCCCCCACCCCCCCCCCCCAAACAGAGTGCCTCCAGCTGTAGTAAGACTACAACTCCCGGCATGCTGGGAGTTGTAGTTTTTACAACAGCTGTAGGCAAACTGTTTGGGGAACACAGGACTAGAGCAATGGACCCTCTACTGACCAAAACTTATTACTTATTTTTTTCTTGTTATTTATTCATTTTTAAATGAAGGGTAGGAGGCCAGGAGGGGATAAGCTCTCATCTATCAGCCACTCCCTTACCCCATCAACACCAACGATACCATCAACAGGTCCGAGTGAGTGGTCCTCATTGGATCTTGTATCAATTTATTTTTAGCAGTAACCATTGGTCGGCTACATCGAATACGGATTGCATATTCTTTTGTTGCTCCGTTTTTGTTTTTCCCACCATAATTTCCCCTGATGAACCCCGCACTGCTCTGCCTTATCCATATAGGGGAGGGGGGGGGGGGGGAAACGCATCGGGATTAAAGGGGTACTCCGGTGGAAATTTTTTTTTTTTTTAAATCAACTGTGCCAGAAAGTTAAACAGATTTGTAAATTACTTAATCTTAAATCTTAATTATTAATCCTTGAAGTACTTATTAGCTGCCGAATACTACAAAGGAAATTCTTTTCTTTTTGGAACACAGAGCTCTCTGCTGACATCTCTGTCCATTTTAAGAACTGTCCAGAGTAGGAGAAAATCCCCATAGCAAACATATGCTGCTCTGGTCAGTTCCTAAAATGGATAGAGATGTCAGCAGAGAGCACTGTGCTCGTGATATCAGCAGAGAGCTGCTCCAAAAAGAAAACCATTTCCTCTGTAGTATTCAGCAGCCAATAAGTACTGGAAGGATTAAGATTTTTTTTAATAGAAGTAATTTACAAATCTGTAACTTTCTGGCACCAGTTGATTTAAAAAAAAAAAAAAAGTTTTCCACCGGAGTACCCCTTTAAGAATAGTTTTTGTGTGTGTCTATTCTGCTGTGTAGGAAATCCAACTGAAGTGTATGGTGAGGGCTCAGTATTGGGACAGTATCAAGTCTGTCTCTTGACCTCACCTACGTTGTGTACTTTGATTTATTCTTATTAGGACTATTTATTTTATTGGTTATAATTAAAAGGTCACATTTTAATGAGCTAATATTACTCCTGCTGTGAAATTCTGTTCAGTTTAGCTCTTACTATATATATCAGTGCATCTTGATTATAGTTCAGTGATCGTGTATTAACTAAAAAAAAAAAAGAGAAATCTCTGTTACACTGTGACGAACCCTGCTGCATATTCTCGAACAGGTTTTAAAGCAAAGCGCACTTACCATAGCCGATACTGTGCTGACGTGCCCATTTGTATTGTGGGTAAAAGCTGTAAACCTGCACGACCATTACCCATCATGCTGCTTTTAGCCGCACACAGTTTGATAGCTGCGCAGCTATGCACGTCGACACAGTTTTGGCCGCAGCAATGTGTGCACCCGGCTTCAGCCTCTGGATATGAACAATGAAGTTTTCCACTCCCTGACAGTAAGCAGAGGTCTTGAAATGGTGACAGCAGATAGATCCAACTTTTCAACTCCATAGACTGGCGTTTTCCCAATCAGGGAGCCTCCAGCTGTTGCAAAACTACAACTCCCAGCTTGCCCGGACAGCCTTTGGCTGTCCGGGCATGCTGGGAGTTGTAGTTTTGTAACAGCTGGAGGCTCTTTGGTTGGGAAACACTGCCCTAGACTAATGCAGTGAAGGAGTCACTGTAAAATGAGAGTCACTGTTACTTAAAGGGGTACTCCGGTGAAAATCTTTTTTTTTTTTTTTTTTTTTTTTTTTTTAAATCAACTGGTGCCAGAAAGTTTAACAGATTTGTAAATGACTTCTATTAAAAAAATCTTAATCCTTCCTGTACTTATCAGCTGCTGAATACTACAGATGAAGTTCTTTTCTTTTTGTAACACAGAGCTGTCTGCTGACATCACGAGCACAGTGCTCTCTGCTGACATCTCTGTCCATTTTAGGAACTGTCCAGAACAGCATATGTTTGCAGTTCTTAAAATGGACAGATGTCAGCAGAGAGCACTGTGCTCGTGATGTCAGCAGAGAGCTCTGTGTTTCAAATGGAAAATAATTTCCTCTGTAGTATTCAGCAGCTAATAAGTACAGGAAGGATTAAGATTTTTTTTATAGAAGTAATTTAAAAATCGGTTTAACTTTCTGGCACCAGTTGATTTAAAAAAAAAAAAAGTTTTTAACTTGAGGTTACGCCTCCCTGTGGACAGAAGATATATTCATCAGTGACTCTGGATGGACCACTAGTCTGATGGGGCGTTATTAGTCACAGCCTGATAAACCTGAACCCATGACGTCTTATATAAAAGCCCGATCACTAAGCCATAAAGAGATAATCGGCTCTTCAGTATGGGACTCGGAAAATACCATAATGATCCCAAATCCATTCTTATGTGGTTACGTCATTTACTGGAGGATCCTAAACTAATACTACATGTAACTAGATTACTTCTCAGTCAATCTATAAATCCCCACCTGTAATAATACAAGCCAACAGCATTTTTCCAACGAGTGTGCCTCCAGCTGTTGCTAAACTACAACTCCCAGCATGTCTGTGGTCAGACCGGAAAGAACTACACAACTTTCTCTGGAGCATACAGCAACTGATAAGTACTGGAAGGATTAGGATTTTTATAGAGAAATAATAAACAAAAGCTGTACAACTTTCCGGCACCGGTAGATTTCAAAACATGTTTTTCCTCCAGAGTACCCCTTTAACAAAGTATGTGCCTCCTACAAACTGTATCTGAATGATGATTAACCCCTTAAGGACTCAGGGTTTTTCTGTTTTTGCAATTTAAATTTAGCACCTAAAGTTAGTTCCATGTTTTGCGCCACCAATTGGACTTTGCAGTGACATTAGTCATTTCACCAAAAAAATCCACGGCGTAACAGAAAAAAAATTAATTGTGCGGCAAAATTGAAGAAAAAATTCCATTTTGTAAATTTTGGGGGCTTCCGTTTCTACGCAGTGCTCTTTATTCTGTAGGTCCATACAATTAAAAGGATACCCTACTTATATAGGTTTGATTTTGTCGCACTTCTGGAAAAAATCATAACTCATGCACTAAAATGTATACGTTTAAAATTGTCATCTTCTGACCCCTATAACTTCTTTTATTTTTCCGCGTACGGGGCGTGATCTGAAGTTTTTATCGGTACCATTTTTGTATTGATAGGACTTTTTGATCGCTTTTTATTAATTTTTTCATTATATAAAAAGTGACCAAAAATACGCTGCGATTTTTTTTTTTATGTGTATGCCATTGACCGTGCGGTTTAATTAACAATATATTTTTATAGTTTGGACATTTCCGCGGTGATACCACGTTTTTTTTGTATTTACACAGTTTTTTTTTTTTTTTAATGGGAAAAGGGGGGTGATTCTTATTTTTATTAGGGAAGGGGTTAAATTATCATTATTAATTTTTTTCACACTTTTTTTTTGCAATGTTATAGCCCCCTCTAGGGGTTATAACACTGCACACACTGATCTTCTACACAGATCACTGCCATGCATTAACATGGCAATAATCAGTGTTATCGGCAGTCGATCGCTCAATCACCGATCGGAAGCGCCGAAGGCAGGTAACGGACCCTCCACTCGCGTTGTAGCTGATCAGGACATCGCGATTTCACCGCAATGGACCCGATCAGCCAGAATGAGCTGCCAAGAGTGTATTTTTGTTACTTTAGACGTGGCAATCAACTCTGAATGCAGCGTCTAAAGGGTTAATAGTGCATGGAACAACGATCGGTGCCGCACACTACTAGCCCAGGGTCCCGGCTTTCATTAGCCGCCGGGACCGACCAGTTATGACGCCCTGCGTCCTTAAGAGGCTAAATCATATGATATATGGGTTACTTACCATCATCATCTAAAAGAAGATTTTCTGGTTTCAAATCCCTAAAAAGAAAGGGGGGGAAATTACATAAATAATAACACAATATATATTTTATATTTATTATAAATATATAATATAATAGTAATATTAAATAAATATACATTATAAAGTGGAGTTGGCAAGAATCTGCTGTCAGAGAAACATTTTTTTTATTTTAAAAATTAAAACCTGCAGTAACCAGGAATAGAAAACCAGACCCAATTTCTTGCACAAACCGCACCACACCTGTCCTGAGGTTGTGTGTGGTATTACAACTTGGCTCCATTCACTTCAATGGAACTGAGCTGCAATACCAAACCGAACCTGAGGACAGGTGTAGCGTTTTCTTTGGTAGAAATCAGCTTTGTATTTCTAATCTTGGATAACCCCTTTAAAAGCATTAGATCTGCCACTGTGGGGTCTACACCATATATAAACCCTTCCCCTAATCGTCAATCCTAATGAGGATTCATTCCTTAAAGTTTACCTGTTGGCAACAAAAACTTTTTATATAATGTAGATTATACCATAATATGTATATTTGTAATATACATTGGTGAAAAAAAATGTGTATATTTTTGTCCCCTCAGCTATTGCCTGTGTGTCTCTATGAGGAGTCCAAATACAGGAAGTGAGGGTGGACAAGCGGGGCTCCGTGCACCGAGGACAAGCGGGGCTCCGTGCACCGAGGACAAGCGGGGCTCCGTGCACCGAGGACAAGCGGGGCTCCGTGCACCGAGGACAAGCGGGGCTCCGTGCACCGAGGACAAGCGGGGCTCCGTGCACCGAGGACAAGCGGGGCTCCGTGCACCGAGGACAAGCGGGGCTCCGTGCACCGAGGACAAGCGGGGCTCCGTGCACCGAGGACAAGCGGGGCTCCGTGCACCGAGGACAAGCGGGGCTCCGTGCACCGAGGACAAGCGGGGCTCCGTGCACCGAGGACAAGCGGGGCTCCGTGCACCGAGGACAAGCGGGGCTCCGTGCACCGAGGACAAGCGGGGCTCCGTGCACCGAGGACAAGCGGGGCTCCGTGCACCGAGGACAAGCGGGGCTCCGTGCACCGAGGACAAGCGGGGCTCCGTGCACCGAGGACAAGCGGGGCTCCGTGCACCGAGGACAAGCGGGGCTCCGTGCACCGAGGACAAGCGGGGCTCCGTGCACCGAGGACAAGCGGGGCTCCGTGCACCGAGGACAAGCGGGGCTCCGTGCACCGAGGACAAGCGGGGCTCCGTGCACCGAGGACAAGCGGGGCTCCGTACACTGAGGACAAGCAGGGCTCTGTACACTGAGGACAAGCAGGGCTCTGTACACTGAGGACAAGCAGGACAGTGTGCACTGAGGACAAGCGGGGCTCTGTACACTAAGGACAAGCAGGGCTCTGTACACTGAGGACAAGCAGGACAGTGTGCACTGAGGCTCTATAACATGCTCCCGGCTCATACATCAGGATGATTGACAAGCCAGGAGTCTGTACAGATCCCTGCTTGTCCCGCCCTCACTTCCTGTTTTCGGACTCATCATAGAGACACACAGACAATAGCTGCAGGGACAGCATTTTTTCACCCAAAAATATACACAATTTTTAACCAATGTATGTTACAAATATACATATAATTGTATTATCTACATTATATAAAAAGTTTTTGTTGACGATAGGTACACTTTAATGTTTGCCCACTGTTCTGTGATGGAGACAGTGATATTTTGTGTTGTTGCTTTAGGGTGTATTTACACGTACAGTATCCTGTGCATATTTGATGCGTAGGATTTGAAGCTGCAGATTTCAATCTAAACTAATTGACTAAACAAATCTGCAGCCTCAAATATGCGCCGGACAATGGACACTGTAATTAGAACAAATTTTTGCTATTGCACTCCTTATGGTAAATAAAAAATCTTTCTAATGTACTTTTTTTTTTATTTTATTTTTTATTTTTTAAATGAAGTTTTCTATGTTTTATTTGTGTTTAAAAAAAAGCTGCCACTAGTTGTTTCCCTTCTTGTCCAGAGCACATTTCCTCCATCTCTTGCACAGACTTTGGACTCCTGCTGGCCTGGCAGAAGTCCAAAAGCAGGAAATGCAGTCAGGGTGGTGCAGCCTTAGCCAATCATAGCTCATCTCACACTGAACGGCTCTGGGCTGTGTGTAGCAAAGTTCTTCCCTGTATGGCTTCAGATGATGTCACCCCTTCTGGGGAACGCCCCTTCTCAGTCTGTGAATCTCAGTCTGAGACTGAGCAGAAAATACAAAGCGATATCAAGGTAGAAAACTAAAAAATAATAAAAATAAAGGCAGGGGGTGGTTTATCATGATGGGGGCAGTGAACTGGGGGGGGATTATAACATTTAACAAGATCGTGACAGGTACTCTTTAAAGCTCCTGCAACCTCACCGGAGTTAAAGGAGGTGAGTAACTACGTATGTCTTCCGTGGCAATGCCGCTACCTCTTTTGGGACTGGCAGTCACCTGGTGCCACGCAGGGGTCAAGTCCTGGGAAAAAAAAAGTGTGGGAACTTACCTAAGATTTCCACTCAAGTGCTGGTTGTGCAGGACTCCTGCTAAGAGTAGGGTCACATGTACTGTATTTAGCCGAGTATTTGCTGCTGCGTATTTTCCTACCCATTAAAGTCAATGGGAAGGAAAATTCGAAGTAGCAAAACCTGGCATGTGTGACCCTACCCTTATGGGAACAGCGTCCCTGCAGGGGAAAAAGTGCAGGAACTTCGTTCCCATGCTTTCCTGCAGGACTTGAGCCCTGGTGCCACGTATCCCGGAGACAATCTAAAGAATAAAGCAGATTCACTACTTAAAATGTACTACAATTAGTTCCATTTTCCACGTGCTCCAATTCACTGAAAAAAAAATAAAAATTCTGCCATGACCATTCCAAAGAATTCGAGTACTTGGAAAGCAGAACTTCTTTTTCCTAGAGAACGAATCAACCGTCGGTGCTTGAGCTTCAGTTCTGTCAATTGTGCTCAATTCTGTTCAGGACCAAAACTCTAGTCACATTAAAGGGTTAACACACGCTGACCGTATAATAATGACTACCTTCCCGCTCTCACCTGTACACTATGCCCTCCTGGTGCAGGTGCTCTAGTCCACAACAGATCTCAGCAGCATAGAAGACCACGCGCTCCTCCTCGAAGCCGGGATTGCCCATATTGTAGATGTGGAACTTGAGGTCTCCGCCATTCATGATGGTGAGCACCAGGCATAAAGCATCTTTAGTTTCATACGAATACGCCAGGTTCACCTGTCCAAAGAAAGCAACAGGTCAGGATATATTATATATATATATATATATATATATATATATACACACACACACACACACACACATACAGTGACCCCCCGACCTTCGATGGCCCCCGACATACGATCATTTCAACATACGATGCTTTTTTATGTCGGGGCCATCGCATAAACGGCTATCCGGCAGCGCAGACTGCTTCAGCTGCCGCCGGATAGCCGTTTACGGTGCCCCGTGTGGTCCGCTGATGATCACTTACCTGTCCTCGGGCTCCGGCGCGTCCTCTTCGGGATCCCCTGCATCGTCGGTGCTCTCCATCGTCGTCATCACGTCGCTGCGCACGCCGTCCAGTCATCCAATAGGAGCGCCGTGCGTAGTGATGTGATGGCGGCGACGGAGAGCGAGGATGCCGGGGAAGTAGAGGCCTTGCCGGAGCATCGGGGACACCCCGGGGACGCGGCGACAGCGATGGAGGGAGACATCCCGGCAGCGTCTGACGAGCAGTGACTGTCCGGGGCGGCGGGGACAGGTGAGTATAACCTCCAATACCAGTGGTCTTCAACCTGCGGACCTCCGGATGTTGCAAAACTACAACTCCCAGCATCCCCGGACAGCCGTTGGTTGTCCGGGCATGCTGGGTGTTGTAGTTTTGCAACATCTGGAGGTCCGCAGGTTGTAGACCACTGTCCTATACTTTACATTGCACGGATCCCTCAACATACGATGGTTTCAACAAACGATGGTCCATTTGGAACGGATTACCATCGTATGTTGAGGGACCACTGTACATATAATTTATTAAATGTTTTATTGTATTCTTTAAATTTTTTTTATTTATATTATAAATTAAATTTTTTTTTCATTTTTTTATGATACTCTAAGGTAGTGTTTGCCAACCAAGTGAGACTTCAGCTGTTGCAAAACTACAACACCCAGCATGCCCGGACAAATGTCCGGGCATGCTGATAGTTGTAGTTCTGCAACAGCTGGAGGCACCCTGGTTGGGATACACTACTCTAAGGGGTAAAGACCTAAAGATTTCCCAGAAAAACTTCCAGTCAGACCAAGGAGAATGTACAGCCCTAACGTTAAAACCAAGAGATTCTAGGTAAGCAGCGAACCCATGTTCTCCTATACATGAATATAAATCAATGGGTCAGTACCACAAAGCGGCTGTTCACTTTTTCCAGGATCTGCTTCTCATTTAAAGCCATGGATTCCCCTTTCCTTTTCTTGATCCTCTTCTTTTCCAGCTTTTTACATGCATACATCTTCCCTGTGGCACGGACTTGGCAAGCGCACACCTAGGGACCGAGGGGAGGTGATCCATGTTACATAATGGTGGAGGAATACATTTCAACCAGAGGAAACCAGAAAAGATTTAAAAAATAAAGATAAAATATATAAATAAAAAAAAATAGATCAAATAAATAAAAAAAAGGGGGGGAGGGCCATGAGCTAGAGAGACAAGTACACACAGCGAGGTAGTACTATATGGAACAGATCGAAAGGAATGTTCTATTTGGAAGAGATGAAGTATTAAAAGAGCGGATAGACAGTATATAATGTCCTACAGTATATGGTATAGAGGAAGTATTGGGAGTACTATACACAGCAAAGACAGTATAGAATGTAGTATATGGAATAAAGGAAGTATATATGGAGTAAAAACAGTATAGTACGAGCTATATGGAAGAGAAAATGTATTGGGAGTAAATAAAGGGCAAAGACAATATAGTATGGAAGAAAGGAAGTATTGGGAGTATACACAGGGCAGAGACATTATAGAATGTACAATGAAGAGCGGAATTATTGGGGGTATATCTGGAGCAGAGACAGTAAAGAATGTACTATAGGAAACAGTAGAAGTATCGGGAGTATATACGGAGCGGAGATTATATAGAACGTACTATAGGAAAGAGTAGAAGTATATATACAGAGCAGAGAGGATATAGAATGTACAATAGGAAAGAGTAGAAGTATCGGGAGTATATACGGAGCGGAGATGATATAGAAAGTACTATAGGAAAGAAGAAATATATATACAGAGGAGAGATGATATAGAATGTACTAAAGGAAAGAGTAGAAGTATATATACAGAGCAGAGATGCTATAGAATGTACTATAGGAAAGAGTAGAAGTATTGGGAGTATATACGGAGCAGAGATTATATAGAATGTACTATAGGAAAGAGTAGAAGTATTGGGAGTATATATACAGAGCAGAGATGATATAGAATGTACTATATGTAAGAGAAAAAGCATTGAGAGAATATATGGAGCACAGACAATATAGAATGTACTATGTGGAAGAGAGGAAGTATTGGGGGTATATATGGAGCAGAGACAATATAGTACGTACTATATGGAACAGAGGAAATATTAAGAGTATATACAGAGCAGAGACAGTATAGTATGTACTGTGTGGAAGAAAGAAAATAGTGAAAGTATATAGGGAGCAGAGACCATATAGAATGTACTATATGAAAGAGAAGAAGCCGGGCTGGTGAAAGGATTTTTGCCACCCTAGGCAAAAGTTAATTTTTTCGCCTTCTTGACTCCACCCATTGCCACGGTCTTTGACATGCCCCATCTTACTACTGAGGTGACACACTTTAACAAGCCCCTTCCTCATATAATTAGCTTACTATTGGCTGAGCGAGTGGTTTGGATGCTGGTTGTCTAACTTTCTTGCGTCAGGCAGATGGTGCCCCCCCCCCCCCATCAAGAGGGGCTCTAGGCGGCTGCCAATTTTGCCTATAGGCAGAGCCGGCCCTGAGAAGTAGTATATACGGAGCAGAGATGATATAGAATGTACTATATGGAAGAGAAGTAGTATTGGGAGTATACACGGAGCAAAGACAGTACAGAACGTAATGTATGGAAGAAGGAAAAAGGAATTATTGGGAGTATATATGGAGCAGAGACAGTATAGAATGTACCATATAAAAGAGGAAGCATTGGGAATACATACAGCGCAGAGACAGTATAGAATATACTATATGAAAGAAAGGAAGTATTGGAACAGAGATAGTAGAATATAAACTATAAGGACTGTGACAGAAATAAAAACTATGTAGGCACAGCATACAAAGAATTACATGGAGAAGTATTAGAAAGACAGTATACAAACTATCATATGGATTGGTATGGGGCAAAGACAGTATAGTATATATAGTATAGTATATAGTATATATAACCTATATGGTGCTGTTTAAGGGTGCGTTCACACGGAGTAAATGAAGAGTAATTCACGCTGAAAAATTTACGGACGAAAATTGCACGAGGAATTGTGCGCGGACATGGGGGAGAAAGAATGAAGGTTTTTTCAGCCATTTCCGCGCAAATTGCGTGCAGATTGCCCGCGAATTCCGCGCGAAAACGATGTCGGGCGGAATTTTTTTTTTACCATTAACTTCAATTCATTTCTGCTCGCAGATTCCGCTTGAAGAATGAACATGTTCTTTCTTTAAGCGGAAAGGAATTTAGCGTCGGAATTCTGCTAGCAGAATTTCCGCAGTGTGAACAGACCAGCAGAAATAACATTAAAGTCAATGGGCAGAGGAGATGTGCATTAATTTGTAGCGGAGAATTCAAGAGGAATTACTCGAGTAAATTCCTCTTGAATTACTCCGTGTGAACGCACCCCAAGACAGAGACAAGTACTAAAGGAAACAACACGAACAAAAGCATAGAAAGTACCAAAGTGCTATAGGGCTAAGAATATAGAAACAACATACAGTAGAGAGACAGTGTAGAAAGTGCGATATGAACTATCGTGAGGCAGAGACAGAAAAAAAAGTCCTATATGGAGAATAAAAATAAATAAAATGGTGTAGAGGTGGATACTATATACCAGTGGTCCTCAACCTGCGGACCTCCAGATGTTGCAAAACTACAACTCCCAGCATGCCCGGACAGCCTACGGCTGTCCGGGCATGCTGGGAGTTGTAGTTTTGCAACATCTGGAGGTCCGCAGGTTGGAGACCACTGCTATATACAGTAGTGCATGACAAAGGCCGCAGGAAAAAAACCGACATCGCTATACAGAGCAGCGCATGACCGACACTGTATACAGAGTACTATATGAAGCACTGTGGGACAGACTGATTTACTCAAAGAGTGGAGTGTAGGTTTTGTTGTGCTTTTTGCTGTTCCGACCTATTTACTAATTTACTGCGCTTTCGGAAACTTTACACATGCGTTAACCCCTTAACGACAATTGACATAAATGTACGTCATGGTGCGTTGGTACTTAACGCACCATGACGTACATTTACGCTCCGTCATGACCGGTCCGGTGCTCGCGTCATGCACGGCAGGCCCCGGCTGCTATGAGCAGCCAGGAACCCGCCGGTAATGGCGAACATCCGTGATCAGCACGGATGCCCGCCATTAACCCCTCAGATGCCATGATTGATACAGATCACGGCATCTGTGACACTGCGGTCGGTAAAATGGATGATCGGATCGGCCGCTGCGCTGCCGCGGGGATCCGATCATCCATGATTGAGAACGGAGGTCCCCTCACCTGTCTCTGTCCGTCTCCCAGGGTCTTCTGCACTGATCTGCCTTCCCGCAGACCAGAGCAGAAGATCGCCGATAATACTGATCAGTACTATGCCCTATGCATAGCAATGATCAGTATAAGCAATCAAATGATTGCTATAAAGAGTCCCCTATGGGGACTATTAAAGTGTTAACAAAATAAGTTAAAATATGTAAAACAAAAAGTTTAAAAAAAATTAAAAATCCCCTTCCAAAATAAAAATGTAAATCATCTGTTTTTGTAAATTAAATTACTGCTTTTTTTGTCACATTTTATTCCCCCAAAAATTTGTAAATTAATAAAGAGTAAACTATAAGCAAAAGTGGTACCAATAAAACTACAGATCACAGAGCAAAAAATGAGCCCTCATATTGCCCCGTATACGGAAAAAGGCATGCAACAGCGGGAGGCACGCTGGTTGAGAAACGCTGCTATATAGGAAGGACTAAACAATACAGGGCAGACAGTGCAGTAATAGAAGGTAAGTGGTCAATTACCTCCCCGAAACCGCCTTTTCCTAGCACCCGGTACTGCCTGAAAGTATCCTTTGTAACGGTTAGTCTGGAAAACAGGTAAAAAAAATAAATAAATGGTTATCACTGGGTGAAAAGTTATGACAGTCAAACTATGACAGCATTTCTGGCTACAAAACGTCTCTTACCATCCCCAGATTAAAGCGGTTTTCAAGGCCCTAAGATATTGATGGCTCCTCCGGAGGACAAACCATGAATTGCTATTGCTGGAGGTCCCGCCTATGATGTAATGCGAAATGGCGTATAGGACGTCATATCGTGTTAACTGTCTTTGAAGCAAGCTCAATTGAGCCGATGCCAGACATTAACCCTTCAGATCCCACGATTAACTTGATCCCAAGATATAGAGGGTAAAGGGTAAAATTCCTGTTGTTGGTGGTGGGAGGGGTTGATTGGCACTAATCACAGGGTTTCTGACAGCCGGAAGTCACTTATCCTCTTCAGTCTGCCGGCCGTTGCTCCAAGTAGCCTCAGCAGGCCACATTAATGGAGAGTCAATAACACTGATCAATGCTATGCCTATGGCACAGCATTGTTAAAGAGGTACTCCAGTGATAAAAAAAAAAAAATTTCATATCAACGGGCTCCAGAAAGTTAAACAGATTTGTAAATTACTTCTATAAAAAAAATATTAATCCTTCCAGTACTTACCAGCTGCTGACATTGAGTTGTTTTTTTCTGTCTGACCCCAGTGCTCCCTGCTGACACCTCTGTCTGTCTCAGGAATTGTCCAGAGTAGGAGCAAATCCCCATAGCAAACCTCTCCTGCTCTGGACAGTACCTGAGACAGACAGGTGTCAGCAGAGAGCACTGTGGTCAGACAGAAAATAATTCAACTTCAGCAGCTGATAAGTACTGGAAGGATTAAGATTTTTTTTTTAATAGAAGTCAATTACAAATCTGTTTAACTTTCTGGAGCAAGCTGTTATGAAAAAAATATGTTTTGTACAGGAATACCCCTTTAAGTGTTTGCAATCTAACGATTCCATGTAATAGTCCCCTATAAAAGGACTAAAAAAATATTGTGAAAAAATAGAAAAATAATGTAATAAATGTGAACATCTCATCGCCCTAATAAAATCCTAGTTCAAATACATGCCCTATTCCCAATTTTTTAATAAAATAATGTAAAAAAAAAAATATATATATATACTTTTTTTTTTTAACAATAAATCTGCCGCACGTGAATATACCTAAAGAGGATCTACAGGGTCAAAACGCAGCCAGTCTGGCTCATTGACTTGCAGAACTGCTATGTTATACTCAGGTAAAGATAAAGCCATGGGTGACCACAGTGTTTCCTCCATATCACAGAGATAGAAGGGCTTCTGATGAGGTTACAGTAAAATAACCCTGTAGTCCTCCGGGCCTGATCATATCCGGTGAAATAACAGAACACACATTGCACAACTGCAGCGCATCACACCCACGATCTCTACCTGGAATATCTTTTCCCTTCTTACCTTTCAAGGCTTTTCCACTGTAGGAAGCGATCAAAGTACATACTCTCCTGGTACTCTCTGAAAGGAGACCCCCGCAGGAACTCATGGAGCAGGCTGGGGAAGAAGAGACACAAACTCATCTACAAGTACTTTGTAACAAAACATGGGGGCAACCCGAGTCTTAAAGGGGTACTCCGCCCCTGGCATCTTATCCCCTATCCAAAGGATAGGGGATAAGATGTTAGATCGCCGCGGTCCCCCTGCTGGGGAGCCCCGGGATCCCCGCTGCGGCACCCCGCTATCATTACTGTGCAGAGAGAGTTCGCTCTGTGCATAATGACGAGCGATACAGGGGCTGGAGCAGCGTGACATGGCTCCGCCCCTTGTGACATCACGGCCCGTCCCCTTAATGCAAGTCTATGGCAGGGGGTGTGACGACCGCCACGCCCCCTCCCATAGACTTTTATTGAAAGGGGCGGGCCGTGATGTCACAAGGGGCGGAGCCGTGACGTAACGATGCTCCGGCCCCTGTATTGCCCATCATTACGTGCAGAGCGATCTCGCTCTGCGCAGTAATGATAGCGGGGTGCTGCAGCAGCGATCACCGGGGTCCCCAGCAGCAGATAATATCAACTGGCTCCAGAAAGTTAAACAGATTTGTAAATTAATTTTATTTAAAAAATCTTAATCCTCCCAGTACTTATCAGCTGCTGAAGTTGAGTTGTTCTTTTCTGTCTGACAACAGTGCTCTCTTGACACCTCTGTGTCTCAGGAACTGTCCAGAGCAGGAGAGGTTTGCTATGGGGATTTGCTCCTACTCTGGACAGTCCCTGAGACAGACAGAGGTGTCAGCAGAGAGCACCGTTGTCAGACAGAAAACAACAACTCAACTTCAGCAGCTAATAAGTACTGGAAGGATAAAAAAAATGTATAGATATAATTTACAAATCTGTTTAATTTTCTGGCACCAGTTGATTTAAAAAAAAAATATTTTTCCAGCAGAGTACCCCTTTAAACCGCCTATACACATAATGGGGCTCAATACTAATGTGATCTCGACTGTTATTTCTCAGGTTCTGTGTTGCCAGAATTTGCGACCTAAAAAAAACAGACTAACTCCATTTTACTCAGAAAACCCAAAAAGGGGAGTGGTCACCGGCACAGGGGGGCGTGGTTGTGAAAACTACATTCCACTCTTAGTAAATGATGCCCAATGCTTCCAAGTGAGAACAACTGACCATCTAATGTGTATGGAGGAGCCCTGACTTCTCCAGTGGCAGATGTGGCCCCATTTACATGGCATGAATGGCAGAGAAGTGGGTGCTGGGCTGGTCGTCTTGCCAGGCAGAATACAGTTGACAAGATTCCCTCTATTAATGTATAAGGGAGACTTGCTAAATCAGCAGAGTCGGGAGAATATAGCCAGTGGGTACTTGATCCCCCCAAGCCCAGCACATACCACTAGTCATGACCCAGAGTTAAAGGGATTATCCAGGAAAAAACTTTTTTTTATATATATCAACTGGCTCCAGAAAGTTAAACAGATTTGTAAATTATGAATTCGAGCAGAATACAGACATGGTGCACATCTACAATCTTGTATAATGATCTGATTGCTTCTCAGCACAATATCAAAGACTAACAGGTTGTTAGTATACAAGCCCACTCGCCATGTCAAGGCCACCTATTCAGAGTGGGTCCCTAACGTCCCTAGCATAAAATGGCGTAGCACCGGGCGGCGACCACCACCGCCGCGACACAGGTGCCCACGGGGGGGGAGCGACCCACTGGCAGAGCGGCCCCAATGCCTCTCAAACCAGTCTATAGGCCACACCCGCCCGCAGACACAGCGGCCACGGCAGCAACAGACACCGCCCAGCACCACACCAGTGTGAACAGGGATGTAATAGCTCACTTACCTTGCTCTCCCAGTCAGACTGGGAGGCTGCTAGGAGTGAAATGGCCCTTATGTAGCTAATTACCACCTATATAGGTTTGGGCTGAGGGGGTGGGGAAGAGTGCAGCACATGTTCAAAAGTTGTTAGTTTTTGATATTATGCTGAGAAGCAATCAGATCATTATACAAGATTGTAGATGTGCGCCATGTCTGTATTCTACTCGAATTCATATTGTGATTTCTATCTTCCCCCTTTTTTTGTTTGAACATGTGCTGCACTCTTCCCCACCCCCTCAGCCCAAACCTATATAGGTGGTAATTAGCCACACTAGGGCCATTTCACTCCTAGCAGCCTCCCAGTCTGACTGAGAGAGCATGGTAAGTGAGCCATTACACCTTGTTCACACTGGTGTGGTGCGGGGCGGCGTCCGTTGCTGCCGTGGCGCCGTGTCTGCGGGCGGGTGCGGCCCATAGACTGGTTTGAGTGGCATTGGGGCCGCTCTGCCAGTGGGTCGTTCCCCCCTGTGGGCACTGGTGTCGCGGCGGTGGTGGTTGCCGCCCGGTGCTGCGCCATTTTATGCTAGGGACGTTAGGGACCCACTCTAAATAGGTGGCCTTGACGTGGCGAGTGGGCTTGTACTTTTTGATCAAAAATGTATACTGACAACCTGTTAGTTTTTGATATTATGCTGAGAAGCAATCAGATCATTATACAAGATTGTAGATGTGCGCTATGTCTGTTTTCTACTCGAATTCAGATTTGTAAATTACTTCTATTAAAAAATCCTATTAAAAAATCTGTCTCGGGAGACGCCCAGTTTAGAAGCAAATCCCCATAGCAAACCTCTTCTAAACAGGGCGTTTCCCGAAACAGGTGTCAACAAAGATTACTTAGACAGAAAAGAACAACCTTAACTTCAGAAGCTCATAAGTACTGAAAGGATTAAGATTTTTTAATAGAAGTAATTTACAAATCTGTTTAACTTTCTGGAGCCAGTTGATATATATAAAAAAGTTTGTTCCTGGAATACCCCTTTAAAGCTATACTTTCTCTAAAACATGGCAAGTTAGGGTCTATTCACACGGCAGGTTGAAGACCACTGTTCTATGGGATTCATAAGTGTGAAGTGTGCAGAATCCCAAAGAAGCTTATGGGCTCTAATTTGAGGCGGAATTACACTTGCGGAAATTCTCCGGTGTGAATAGACCCTTAAAGGGGTATTCCAGGCCAAAATTTTTTTTTTTTATATATCAACTGGCTCCGGAAAGTTAAACAGATTTGTAAATCACTTCTATTAAAAAAATCTTAATCCTTCCAATGGTTATTAGCGTCTGAAGTTGAGTTGTTGTTTTCTGTCTAACTGCTCTCTGATGATGTCATGTCCCGGGAGCAGTGCAGTTCCTATGGGGATATTCTCCCATCATGCACAGCTCCCGGGACGTGACATCATCATTGAGCAGTTAGACAGAAAACTTCAGAAGCTAATAACTATTGGAAGGATTAAGATTTTTTAATAGAAGTAACTTACAAATCGGTTTAACTTTCCGGAGCCAGTTGATATATATATAATAAAAAGGTTTTGCCTGGAATACCCCTTTAATGGTAGCTCACTAGGACCATGCCCCCTGATCGGGCACTATTATCTGGCCGGTCGGTTCTCTTTAAGAAGATATTTCACATTTTAAGTGGCGTTCTAGGGAGAATGTTGTGAGTTGTCGCTTTCCGCACTCACCTGATACAACTGCTGAAGATATCCTTGCAGGGGTTCTTTTCAAAGTTCAATATACATTCTTCCATTTGCGAATCCGGGATTTCTGGCACATAATCGGGAGACTGGACGTCATAGACGAGGGAAGAACGGAAGAGGATATTAAAGGAGTTAGTGACCCGATCCATATAAACATCCCATTCTATAGCCTGAAGAAAGCGGCTTTGTGTCAGGGAGCTCCGCTTGAGGTATCATCTGAGCAAAAAAAATTACTGCTCTTCAGACGGGGTAATGATCTCTGAGAGATGAACCCAAACATGGCGGGTCATCAACCATGCAGCCCATATATACACTTACAATTTGTACCGTAAAACGTGACTATGAATACAGGGGAAAACTATGAAAAAAGGGGTTGTCCAGGAAAAAAAACTTTTTTATATATATCAACTGGCTCCAGAAAGTTAAACCGATTTATAAATGACTTCTATTAAAAAAATCTTAATCCTTTCAGTACTTATGAGCTTCTGAAGTTAAGGTTGTTCTTTTCTGTCTAAATCCTCTCTGATGACACCTGTCTTGGGAAACTCCCAGTTTAGAAGCAAATCCCCATAGCAAACCTCTTCTAAACTGGGTGTTACCCGAGACAGGTGTCATCAGAGAGAATTTAGACAGAAAAGAACAACCTTAACTTCAGAAGCTCATAAGTACTGAAAGGATTAAGATTTTTTAATAGAAGTCATTTACATATCTGTTTAACTTTCTGGAGCCAGTTTATATATATGTATAAAAAGTTTTTTCCTGGAAAACCCCTTTAAACCTTAAACAATTTTAGAGGTACTACTGGACACCCCAGACATAAACATTGGAGGTCTCTATGGATAATGGAGGATGTGGAATTGGAAGTGCACATAGGAGTTAGTCTATGTATATGGTACTCCGCCCATAGACATCTTATATCCTATCCAAAAGGACAGGGGATAATATGTCTGATCGGGGGGGGACCGGCCTCAGCTGGGGACTCCCGCGATCTCCCTGCTGCACCCGGCATTCGTTTAGAGCAGTGGTCTTCAAACTGTGGCCCTCCAGATGTTGAAAACTACAACTCCCAGCATGCCCGGACAGCCAACGGCTGTCCTGGAATGCTGGGAATTGTAGTTTTGTAACATCTGGAGGGCCACAGTTTGAAGACCACTGGTTTAGAGTGTCTGGTGCAGTGCCGGAGGCTCATGACGTCATGGCCATGCCCCCTCAATGCAAGTCTATGGGAGGGGGCATGATGGTCGTCAACCCCCCCCCCCCCCCCCCACAGACTTGCATTGAGTGGGCGTGGCTGTAACGTCACGAGTTGGACGTGACCATGATGTCAAGAGCCTCCGCCCCGCATCGCAGTCATCCGGCACGGAGCAACGTTGCACCAGATGTCTGGGGTGCCGCAGCAGAGATCCCGGGGATCCCCAGTGATCGGACATCTTATCCCCTATTCTTTGGATAGGGGATACGATATCTAGGGGCGGAGCACCCCTTTAAGGAGGAAAGGGACTCATGGGCATGCCAAAGTGTAAATGCGACCAAAATAAAAGGTCTTCCTCAAAAATCCCTTGGGAATAAGTTTCCCCTAGGATTCTTTTCTTGTGTGTTTTTTGGCCACAAAATATGCCATAAAAGCTAGCACTGAAGTTTCTTGCGTTCTTTCCTGGCAGTTTTTTTGTTTTTTTACACCTTCATGTGGAAATTGCCTTTTTAGCTCCTTTGGCCATTTCCCCTAAGGTCGCGTTTATTAGATTTGTTGAATATCACAAAATTAAATATGCAGGAGTGAGGTGGTGGCCATGCAGGGATACGTAGAGAACAAATTTGTGATATTTTAAAACAACATTATTTTTATTTTATTTTGAAGGTTAGAATGATTTTCAGAAGCGTGTAGGGAGCTGAAAGAGATCATGTATGATTTTAAATGATAAAACATGACTGAATTATAAATGAATGACTGATGAGCTTGATTTATGGTTTTCATATTTAATACGGCACGTTGATTCATTACTGTAAGATCTGTCAGTCAGGGATGTGGAAATCGTATCGCCCGACACCCGGGACATATAGTTCTGGGCGCCGGGCAGGTGAATTCTTCAGGCATTTAGTGCTACTTCGGACAAGGAGGGTTAAATGCCTGAGGAATTCACATATAATGGGGCAATCGTTCTCGTCCCCTCACTAAACTCCTATAGACTGCAGCTGTGTGCTTCAGCCAGCCGCGCAGAACGTGGGCATCTCCGTGTAGGCGCGTGCGATGACGTCACTCATCACGCACACCTCCGTCCGGACTGAGGATGCGGTCCAGCAACATAACCGCCAACCCCCTGTGCCTGCCGGAGCGCACATGGGGACGGAGAACAGGTAAAAGCAGGGGGAGGGGGTTATGTGAATTCGTGAATGATGTGGCAAAGGAGGGGAGGGGGTAATCTAACGGCACAGGGGGGAGGGGTTGAAATATAATGGCACAGGGGGGCGGGGCTGAAATATAATGGCACAGGGGGAGGGGCTGAAATATAATGGCACAGGGAGCATCAGAGAAGGGGGAATATAATGGCACAGGGGAATGATATGGTACAGGGTGTGATAAAGGGGGGGAATGAACTGGCACAGGATGGTAGCAGCTTTTCTAATGCTGACACTGGTACTATGTTGTGCATTGTTGACATGTCGACAGTGCTGTCCGGGCATGCTGGGAGTATTAGTTTTTCAACACCTGGAGGCACCCTGTTTGGGAAACACTGCTATAAGGGACATGTGCATTATGGTGTTTGGTATAGAGCAGTTCTGCAGGCACTACTTGCTATTATATCCCAGTGCGTGAGACTGTTTTGTAGCATCCTGCTACCCGCAACAGATGATATTTGCATATGTTAGGGATTAGAACACACTGACCCATTGTCTATAAGATATGGTTACCATGTTATACTAATTCTACTTTGGTTATGTGCTGTTATCTCAATCATGTTACATTTTGTTTTAACATATATGGATTAATAAAGATATCATGCTGAGACGTCCAGGTAATTTCCCAGTAATGCCTTTCTTCTCAAGAGTACAGTGAACGGGTGACACCAGTATAGAGATAACACTAGTTCCACCACCATTCACAGCAGAGATCAGCCCCAATCTCGCTCTCTGTAGAATGACCATGAAAAGGTCACAGAATGTCCAGTAATGTCTCCAATTCATCTAAATGGGACAGCTCATGTCTATGGTTGATGAGCACTGCCATAAAGCATATGACTTAATGCTGTTACAAGAGATCAGGTCAAATGGCAGCCCCCATAATAATGTGCAAAACATTTTAATAAAAATAATAATAATTATAAAATCAAAAAAAGAAAATGAATAGGTTTCAGAATCTCCATCTGATCAAGACATAAAATCCACATTCCCTTGAAAATCCCAGAAAAAAAAAATACATATACACACACACTTATATATATATCTCAAAATTCCAATGGGAAGCAAAACAGCGGCACTCCAGCAGTTTCAAGAAGAGAAACATTTCCTTTATTCACCCATATGGTGCTACGTTTCGACCCACTCAATGGGGTCTTTATCAAGCATTTTATTATCTATATATATATATAAAACTCAACGTGTGTGTATGTATGTATGTATGTGTGTGTGTATGTTCCAGCATCACGTCCAAACCGCTAAAGATATTAACACGAAACTTGGCCACACGTTACTTATATGTCAACAACAAACATAGGATAGGTAATTTAACCCTTACTCACCCCCATTTGCCAGGGGCGGGGTTTATGTTTAAAGTCCTATACAAGTCTATGGGAAATATATGTTACCGCATAACTTCCAAACAGCTGGAGATATTTCAATAATACTTGGTCACATGTTACTTATGTCCACTTAAAATATAGGATAGTTAATTTAACCCTTAACTACCCCCATTTGTGAGGGTCGCGGTTTTTGTTTAAAGTCTCATGCAAATCAATGGGAAATGTATGTTCCCACATAACTTCTGTACGACTGGAGATATTTCAATACCTGGTACACATATTACGGGTCGGGATATGAGGACGGGATAGGAGGACGGGATAGGAGGACGGGATAGGAGGACGGGATAGGAGGACGGGATAGGAGGACGGGATAGGAGGACGGGATAGGAGGACGGGATAGGAGGACGGGATAGGAGGACGGGATAGGAGGACGGGATAGGAGGACGGGATAGGAGGACGGGATAGGAGGACGGGATAGGAGGACGGGATAGGAGGACGGGATAGGAGGACGGGATAGGAGGACGGGATAGGAGGACGGGATAGGAGGACGGGATAGGAGGACGGGATAGGAGGACGGGATAGGAGGACGGGATAGGAGGACGGGATAGGAGGACGGGATAGGAGGACGGGATAGGAGGACGGGATAGGAGGACGGGATAGGAGGACGGGATAGGAGGACGGGATAGGAGGACGGGAAAGGAGGACGGGAAAGGAGGACGGGAAAGGAGGACGGGAAAGGAGGACGGGAAAGGAGGACGGGAAAGGAGGACGGGAAAGGAGGACGGGAAAGGAGGACGGGAAAGGAGGACGGGAAAGGAGGACGGGAAAGGAGGACGGGAAAGGAGGACGGGAAAGGAGGACGGGAAAGGAGGTCAGGATATGATGACGGGAAAAGAGGTAGGGATATGACAACAATATATAAGGACGGGATATGAAGTCAAAAGCTTCCTCCTTTGTTTATCTACCTCCCCAACAAGGATTAGGAAGGAAAAACCGGGCAACGCCGGGTACTCAGCTAATATATATATATATAATACGTGTGTGTATTTAACTGAATATTTCTATAAAGAAAGTACAGAAATTTAAGAAATTACAGCTTTATTCTTAAAAATTGAGCATAAATTGGCAATTGAAAAAGTATGGAAAAAAATATATGTTTCCAGACACCCACTTATCCCAGGCAGCCATTCAGATCTAAGACTGAAGTGACCCAAAATATAAACAGATGAAGAATCGTCAATCCCGCACCCTCCATATGTCAAAGGGAAAGTAGGCCACAGTCAGGAAAGGGAGTTCAGCTAGAAAATAAAGACGCTCAGAGCTTGTACCACCTTCCAAATGTCATCAGCTTATTGCTTATTTCCCAACCAGGGTGCCTCCAGATGTTGCAAAACTACAACTCCCAGCATGCCCAGACAGCCAAATTGACGTACATAATAAAAAGGAATAGCTGCTACTAACCCTGTTCTGGATTAGGGCCCTAACATGTAACATTTGCCTGTTCTGTATAACAGTGTCCATCCTGCCTATACATCGACTAGTGACACAGAGACTATTGTGACTATAAGTGTTGCCCGGTTTTAAATGTCAAGAATAGTGAATAAAAAATAAAGTAAAATTTTTTGTTATTTTATTCTGTCTCCTTTACATATGTCCGCTATCTTTTCCCTCCAGCGCTGTATAAAATGCAGTGGAGGACACTGGATGGATGGACTCGCCGGACTGGGGAACGCATCTTACCGTGTTTCCCCATTCAATGTTTAGAAACAAGGGACTCCGGATGCTACACAAGTGATGAATGTTGTCCTCATTTGTGGCATCAGTTGCATCAAGAGGCTGGGTTGCTAAAGTGGATTTTTCACCATTAGGCTCTATTCACATCTGCATCATGTAACATTAGGTGCCTCAGTCGCAGATCTTGTTGAAAATGTCTGACAAGCGAGTGTCGCTTAATACGCTCTTCAAATCCAGTAAAATGCTGGGCACTATGACGCATAGTCAATGGGATCAGTCAGGCATCTATGGTCCCTAAACAGCAGTTCCTAACATTAACAGAGGTGGCAGCAAGGAGCATCATGTTTGACTGGAAAGACTACATGACTATACAGCAGCTGATAAATACTGGAAGGCCTGGATAGGGAATAAAATGTCTGATTGAAGGAAGTGCTTGAGCAATGCTCTTCTGCCGCATCATTCATTGACTAAGGGAATGTTGTAGTTAGTCGAGCACTGTACATGACACCAGCTCTCCCCTAGAAAATGAATAGAGGGGCCGTCAGGAATCACACTGCGCTCCATTCAGATGGGGGCTTCGGTAGTGTCACTCGAGGTCATAGTGGGTCACAGCAGTCAGAACCTGCTCCAGAATCAGACACTGATCCCCTGCCCACAGGAAAAAACAAACATGTCTTTTCGTTTGGTTATCCATATCATTTTTGTGATACATCTGGCTTATTTTTTTTTCATTGTAAATTATTATTTTATGTATTATCATGGTAACATTTTAATAAAAAACAGTGTGTGTTAATTTGTTGAATTTTTTTTTTTAGCTGGTGCACCTTCAGCTGGTGCAAAACTACAACTCCCAGTATGGCAGGAAAGCCAAAGGCTGTCAGTGCATGCTGGAAGCTGTGGTTTTGAAACAGCTGGAGGCACCCTGGTTGGGAAACACTGATCTAGATAGGTAGCCTAGGTATAAGTTGACTTACCTTTGAGGTAAAGAACCTATTGATGATCTCCTCTCCTGTCTCTTTCCTCTTCTCATCTGGGCACAATTCATAATTTGACTATTTGGGGGGAAAAGATTGAGAGATTGAGGGGACCTGCAAGATTGCTAAACAGCACTGGCTACCAGAAGTCTATCTAGGCTAGGATGAAGGCTAAACAATAACTTTAGTTCAGCTGTCAACTATGGGAAAAGTTACAGAATTACCTTATAGGGAAAAAAAATGCAAGTAGGTTTTGCTAACCAAAAATCTGACTGAAATAAAGGCTAGTTCTGCAGAATGATTCCAGGTAAAAATCTATCAAAAAATTTGGTCAAATCTACACAACATGAAACCCTGCACATCAGGCCTGACGTGTTTCGGTCATACGACCTAAATCATAGTCTACGATTAAGTTCATGAGACCGAAACACGTCAGGTCTGATCCACAGTGTTTTTTTAGGTCATGTGGATTTGATTTAGGCTGCATTCACACTACGTTTTGTCCATATGGGGACCGGATCGGGCTGGGGGATGGGAAAACTGGGCGCTCCCGTATCCCAGCCGGACCCAGCCCCCTTCTCATTCATTTGTATGAGCCGACCGGAGTCAGATAGCTACTCCGGTGGGATGATTTTTGCCCCTTATCCTGTTTTCTGGCCGGACTGAAAACTGCAACATACCATGGTTTTCAGTCCTGCCAGAAAACCAGACACAGGGCAAAAATCAGCCAACTGGAGTCACTATCTGACTTTGGTCAGTTCATTCAAATGAATGAGGAGGGGGGCGGGTCCGGGCTGGGATATGGGAGTGCTCGGTTTTCCCATCCCCCAGCCCGATCCAACTAATCATGCCAAACAATTTATCAATACACAACCGCATCAGGAATCGCTCCTTCTTACCACTGCATCGAGGAGGAGGATTATTTTGAGAAGATGTTCCCTTGTTTCACAGAATTGGCGAAAAAGTAGGCGTCCTATTGGCTGTTTTTCACAAATGCTGGTGTACTCCCTGTCTGTAAGGAATATTAGAAAAAAATAGTCAGAAAATACGAGTGCTAGCATTCAGGAATATGTCGAGCTGCTGTTAGTGGGAATGTATTCTGTAGATTCTGAGAAAAGAAGAAAAGGACTAATGCAAAAACAAACCTATGTAGAGTTCTATAGAATCTATATTTTATAAAATGTGTTTCCCAACCTGTGCTGAACCTGTGCTTCCAGCTAGTGATCAGCCTTGTCCTGGCACATGATAGAATTGGCACAATCTTTGTCTAAACCAGTGGTCTGAAACTGTGGCCCTCCAGACTAGGGATCGACCGATTCGTTTGGCCAATATTATCGCCCGATATTCTCGATTTTGGACATTATCGGCAATTACCTTGCTGATAATCCAATAATGCCCCACCCCCGGCAGCCGCCACTACGACCGAACATTTCAATTTGTTTTCTGGATGGACATTCTGCACATTTTCTGCTGTGTGAACATGGCCTAAGGCTGCTCTTACACAGTGCAGTTTTTATGCCGTGCAGTGAATTAGTTAGTATTAGGGATGTCCCGATACCGATACTGGTATCGGTATCAGGGCAGATACTAGCCATTTGCATGGTATCGGGGACTCGTTTAATGTCCCCGATACCTGGTGCCGCTCTGTTGCCCCGTTCTCCCGTCCTCCGGTCCGTATCATGTCCTCCTATGGAGGAGCATGTGACACACACGTCACTCCGTCTCCTCCCCTGCGCCCAGCGTAATGCTACGCAGGAAGCAGAGTGACGTATATGTCACATGCTCCTCCATAGGACGACACGATGCGGACCGGAGGACGGGAGAACGGGACAGTGGAGCGGCAGCACCAGCACCCGACAGAGGAGGTGAGCTGCCTGCAAGGAGGGGGCTGCTACTAATGTCTAAAGGGGGGGGCTGCTGCTGTCTAAAGGGGGGGGGTCCTGCTGCTGTCTAAAGGGGGGGCCCTGCTGCTGTCTAAACGGGGGGGGGGGCCCTGCTGCTGTCTAAACGGGGGGGGGGGCCCTGCTGCTGTCTAAACGGGGGGGGCCCTGCTGCTGTCTAAACGGGGGGGGGGCCCTGCTGCTGTCTAAACGGGGGGGGGGCCCTGCTGCTGTCTAAACGGGGGGGGGGGCCCTGCTGCTGTCTAAACGGGGGGGGGGCCCTGCTGCTGTCTAAACGGGGGGGGGGCCCTGCTGCTGTCTAAACGGGGCGGGCCCTGCTGCTGTCTAAACGGGGCGGGCCCTGCTGCTGTCTAAACGGGGCGGGCCCTGCTGCTGTCTAAACGGGGCGGGCCCTGCTGCTGTCTAAACGGGGCGGGCCCTGCTGCTGTCTAAATGGGGGGCTGCTGCTGTTTAAAGGGGGGACCCTGCTGCTGTCTAAATATAAGTACTCGTACTTGGTATCGGCAAGTACTAGAATTAAAGTATCGGTACTCGTACTCGGTCTTAAAAAAAAATGATATTGGGACATCCCTAGTTAGTATACCGAACAGATGCTACTTCTTTTTTTTTTTTAACCTCTATTAGTAGAAGTTGATTCTAATTCAACATAATCTACACCTGGGTTTGGCTTGAAAACTGCAATGCACCCAACCTCCAACCTTAAAGGGGTACTCTGCCCCTAGACATCTTATCCCCTATCCAAAGGAAATAGAAACAAACACGTGAAAGGGTATGGCTACATGTAAACCAATAGCTAATACCTTATGGATCATGAGCAATATAAAAAAAAATAGGTAAGGTGCCATAAAACTTAACTCTTACTAGTTTCTCAGGATAAAATTACACCTCAATTTAAACAGTGGCAAATCACTATCACCAAAAAACATATCAGAATTAGAAATGCATCCCACTAAAAGTAGGTTCTCCTGTATTCAAAAATGCTCAACATGAATCTGTATCAAGGAAAACTATATGTACAACTATCCCCTGTATGTTGCGCACAGGGGATAGTTGTACATATGGTTTTCCTTGATACAGATTCAGCAGTTTTAAAATAACCCAACCGTAACAGAAACGCGTTGGTAGATGCACCAGATGCATTTCTGTTACGGCCGGGTTATTTTAAAACGACCGAACGTCTTCAGGGGTATAACTAGCGTAGGGATAATATAGAAAGCACACTCCAAGAGCAAATACAAAATATAACCAATTTAATGGCAGCCTTAGGTCAGAGAAGGAGTAAATCACATAGTACATCCAGCTAATGGTTCAGGCAATAATAGCCAATACATATAGATAATTAACGTAAACCTCCATTCCAAATAGCAGGATCGCAACACAAGAGCCAATCTGGGGCGCCCGGCGATGCCTAGAAAATAAACGCAGACTTGGCACGTATTTAATGGAGAGAAGACGCTTACCCCTCTTGCAGGAATGAGCGAGGGCCAATATACTCACTGTGGGGATCCACTGATCAAGATCTGGCTGCCTAGTAAGCAAACAGGGGTACAAACTATATAAGAAAAAGCCCAATGACTAAAAGCAACAACAGCCCCGTTACAGTGTATTTCATAATAACAGAAAATACTCACTTAGGCTGCTGTAAAAAGATGATGACATACAGAAATCCTGCAGAGGGTGGAAACCCGTCTGTTCACTGGAGACGCGAGCAACATGTGCGCACCGGCGTCTCTTAACACCGCACGGTGCTTACAGGATCAGTCATGTGACTGCGCCCCATGTGACGCAGGGGAGGGGCGCGGCTCCATGATGGAGCTACGGAGCTCCCATTAGTACATATGACGTAAAGCGCCGGCAGCGGTTCGCATAAGAACCAACAACTGACTTCTAGGTTAGAAAACAGGAGCATAAGGGGGTTGAATACAGATAATGCAAAGATTATTTTTTAATACCATTAAAGGGGTACTCCGGTGGAAACCTTTTTTTATTTTTTTTATTTTTAAATCAACTGGTGCCAGAAAGTTAAACAGATTTGTAAATTACTTCTATTAAAAAAATCTTAATCCTTCCAGTACTTATTAGCTGCTGAATGCCACAGAGGAAATTCTTTTCTTTTTGGAACACAGAGCTCTCTGCTGACATGACCACAGTGCTCCCTGCTGACCTCTGCTGACACCATTTTAACCCCTTAAGGACTCAGCCCATTTTGGCCTTAAGGACTCAGACAATTAAATTTTTACGTTTTCATTTTTTCCTCCTCGCCTTCTAAAAATCATAACTCTTATATTTTCATCCACAGACTAGTATGAGGGCTTGTTTTTTGTGTGACCAGTTGTCCTTTGTAATGACATCACTCATTATATCATAAAATGTATGGCGCAACCAAAAAACACTATTTTTGTGGGGAAATTAAAAAGAAAAACGCAATTTTGCTAATTTTGGAAGGTTTCGTTTTCACGCCGTACAATTTATGGTAAAAATGACGTGTGTTCTTTATTCTGAGGGTCAATACGATTAAAATGATACCCATTATTACATACTTTTATATTATTGTTGTGCTTAAAAAAAAATCTAACTTTTTAACCAAATTAGTACGTTTATAATCCCTTTATTTTGATGACCTCTAACTTTTTTATTTTTCCGTATAAGCGGCAGTATGGGGGCTCATTTTTTGCGCCATGATCTGTACTTTTTTTTGATACCACATTTGCATATAAAAAACTTTTAATAAATTTTTTATAAATTTTTTTTAATAAAATGTATTTCAAAAGTAGCAATTTTGGACTTTTTTATTTCCGTTCACCGTACGGGATCATTAACATTTTATTTTAATAGTTCGGACATTTACGCACGCGGTGATACCAAATATGTCTATAAAATTTCTTTTTTACGCTTTTTGGGGGTAAAATAGGAAAAAACGGACGTTTTACTTTTTTATTGGGGGAGGGGATTTTTCACTTTTTTTTACTGTTACTTTTACATTTTATTTTACACTTGCATAGTCCCCATAGGGGACTATTCATAGCAATACCATGATTGCTAATACTGATCTGTTCTATGTATAGGACATAGAACAGATCAGTGTTATCGGCGATCTTCTGCTCTGGTCTGCTCGATCTCAGACCAGAACAGGAGACGCCGGGAGCCGGAAGGAGGAAGGTGAGGGGACCTCCGTGCGGCATTCTGAATGATCGGATCCCCGCAGCAGCGCTGCGGGCGATCCGATCATTCATTCAAATCGCGCACTGCCGCAGATGCCGGGATCTGTATTGATCCCGGCACCTGAGGGGTTAATGGTGGACGCCCGCGAGATCGCGGGCATCGGCCATTGCCGGCGGGTCCCTGGCTGCGATCAGCAGCCGGGATCAGCCTCGCATGACACGGGCATCGCTCCGATGCCCGCGGTTATGCACAGGACGTAAATGTACGTCCTGGTGAGTTAAGTACCGACGTACATTTACGGGGGGGTCTCGGGCAGAATTTAGGTTGATATAATTCGGAGAAATTTTGTCTTTTCATTGCCTTCCTACACTCGGGATACAGTTGATCAGTTAACTAAACTGGAGGGACTTGCTGTTGATGACCTCTGAGGTTACATTTTGACCCACAACTATTTTCTTTTTGATGGGCGGTACTTCCACCAGCTATGGGGTACTGCGATGGGGAGTCCCTGCGCCCCATCGTACGCAAACCTTACCCTGGGCTTATGGGAGGCTACTACCGCCTTCTCTGACGAACGTGAACATTTGTCGGATAGTGCGGCCATATTGTCGCGTTATATTGATGATATCTTGTGGGTCGGTACAAAAACTGAATTTGAGAAGTACCTGAGGGCTCTTAAACGGGTACTCCGCTGCTCAGCGTTTGGAACAAACTGTTGCAAATGCTGGAGCCGGCGCTGGGAGCTCGTTACCTCATAGCCCCATCATGACATCACGCCCCGCCCCCTCAATGCAAGTCTATGGGAGGGGGTGTGACGGCTGTCACGCCCCCTCCCATAGACTTTCATTGAGGTGGTGGGGCATGATGTCACGAGGGGGCTATGATGTCACAAGCTCCAGGCATCGGCTCCAGCGTTCAGAACAGTTTGATCCAAAGGCTGAGCAGCGGAGTACCCCATTAACACTAGTAATCTAGGCCTTTCTTTTACCTATGAAATTGATAAAAAGGGCTTGGCGTTTCTTGATGTGTATATCAGTAAAGACGATGTGGGCGGTTTAAAAACAACAGTGTTTAGAAAGTCGACGGCCACTAACGGACTCCTGAGATGGGAGAGCTGCCACCCGGTCCCGCTGAAGGGGGATACAGAGGGGGAATTATCTCCGTCTCAGGAGGAATTGATCAGACAGGGGAGAATTCATCCTACAAGACGGTGATCTTCACTCCAGATTTCTGGAGCCAGGATATCCCGACTACACATTACGTACAGTTTACCGACATGCTCTAGAACAGGATCAATCACAACTCTTGGCACCAAAATTTAAAGACCCTGCATCTCAACCAACCAGGATCATTGGGACTTTTGATGCCAACGCAAATCTAGTGAGGGATATCATCAATTCTCATTGGAATGTGTTAAAACTGGATCAAGATCTAACTGATGTTGTAGGAGACAAACCGGCGATCACCTTCCGAAGGGGGAGGAGTCTGCGGGATGAATTAACACTGCCATCTAGCGGCCCAAGAGAATAGAACATGGTTACATACTCTCTCCTCTTCGGGATGCTATTGCTGTGGTCATTGTAAGGCCTGTGGAAATGTCGGGAAAACCCAAAATTTATATGGATGAGAGGACACGAGATTAGGAGGTAATAGATAAGAGATTAGGCGTTTCATAAATCGTATGGATGCGGTCTGGCTTATGTGGAGAAAACTCTACGTGAGTTTAGATGCAGGATTTTGGAATATTTAGGCGACATCGGGCACAAGAGGGACACCCCGATCGCTGCTCATATCAATTCTTTTCATCAAGGGGACTCTGGAGTACTTTCCTTTTTTGGGGTTGGAGCAAGTACACCCCTCTCCACGAGGAGGAAATCTAAACAAATTGTTACTCCAACATGAGAGTCGTCGGATATTTAAATTACGCACCATGTCCCCCTCAGGCCTGAATGAGCAACTGTGGTTTGCCCCATTCCTGTAACACAGCCATTCACGTATCTACCCAATGTTATCACTGTTTATTGACATTGGGACAGAGCATATCCTAATCCCCCCCCCCATTATTGGGTGGTTTTATATAGGTAGATAGGGACGATTGTAGCTGACCGCTCTTCTAGTTCCACCCTCTAGTTAGGGCATCATAGGGACCAATAGGAGGTTGCAGCTCCACGGTACCACCCTTACTAGGGCGTCCATGCCGTTTAGGCATAGGGTTATTTTGCTAAGGACTCCTAGGGTCTTTTATAGGTTCTTAGGTCCATTTTGTACCCTTCCCTGCCCCTGTTAGTTTGGAATGCTCTGCCCCAAACCCCTTTTTTTGGAATGCCCTTTGTACCTACTGTATTTTGATCGAAATTATACTCTCTCTAACCTGTTATCAAATACGTCTGCAATGCCAAATCTACTAATATGAGGACACACTCCAGATTTTGAGTAAGTGGGAGGTACAATATAATTTCTTTCCCTCTCCTGTTCTGGGGTTATATATACACAACATCTATTGGCCGCCTGATATTTCATCATTTCTTTCCTAACTATTTTTATATTTTACCATTTTCTTTATCAATTTATAATTTTTGGACTTTTTGCATGCACAATGATGCATGGAATTCTAACCATTGACCTGCATTGTAAATAATCAGAACTACTTTTTCATAAACCTGTACAGTGAATAATTACATCCCCTAGTATTATAAATTAGGCTCGGCTTGGTTTTTGCTTTAAATATCTGTTAATGGCATTAAAATAATCCGGGCATTATTCAACCCCCTTATGCTCCTGTTTGCTAACCTAGAAGTCAGTTGTTGGTCCTTATGCGAACCGGCGCTTCACATCATGATATGTACTAATGGGAGCTCCGTCCTGAAGATGCGTCCCTCACCTGCGTCACGTGGGGCGCGGTCACATGACTGATCCCATAAGAGACGCCGGTGCGCACATGTGGCGTGCGTCTCCAGTGAACAGACGGGTTTCCAGCCACTGCAGGATTTCTGTATGTTATCATCTTTTTACAGCAGCCTAAGTGAGTATTTTCTGTTATTATGAAATACACTGTAACGGGGCGGTTGTTGCTTTCAGACATTGGGCTTTTACTTATATAGTTTGTACCCCTGTTTGCTTACTAGGCAGCCAGATCTTGATCAGTGGATCCCCACAGTGAGTATATTGGTCCTCGCTCATTCCTGCAAGAGGGGTAAGAGTCTTCTCTCCATTAAATATGTGCCATGTCTGCGTTTATTTTTAGGCATCGCCGGGCGCCCTAGATTGGCTCTTGTGTTGCGATCCTGCTATTTGGAATGGAGGTTTACGTCAATTATCTAAATGTATTCACTCCAGCATTGGCTATTATTGCCTGCACCATTAACTGGGTGTACTATGCGATTTACTCCTTCTCTGACCTAAGGCTGCCATTAAAGGGGTACTCCACTGGTCAGCATTTGGAACAAACTGTTCCAAACGCTGAAGCCGGCGCAGGGAGCTCATGACGTCATAGCCCAGCCACCTCAATGCAAGTCTATGGGAGGGGCGTGACAGCTGTCACGCCCCTCCCATAGACTTGCATTGAGGGGGCGGGGTGTGATGTCATGAGGGTGCGAGGCTATGGCGTCACGAGCTCCCGGCGCCGGCTCCAGCGTTCAGAACAGTTTGTTCCAAATGCTGAGCAGCGGAGTACCCCCTTTAAATTGGTTATATTTTTATATGCTCTTGGAGTGTGCTTTCTATATCATCCCTACGCTATACGTTATACCCCTGAAGACGTTCGGCTGTTTTAAAATAACCCGGCCGTAACAGAAACGCGTTGGGTGATGCGCACAGGGTATAGTTGTACATATGGTTTTCCTCGATACAGATTCATGATTCATGTTGAGCATTTTTGAATACAGGAGAACCTACTTTTAGTGGGATGCATTTCTAATTATCATATGTTTTTGGTGAGAGTGATTTGGCACTGTTTAAATTTGAGGTGTTCTTTTATCCTGAGAAACTAGTAAACGTGTTATGGTACCTTACCTATATTTTTGAATATTCCCCTATCCAAAGGATAAGATGTCTGATAGCGGGGTCCCTTCGCTGGGACCCCACAATCTCTGTGCAGCACCCGGTGTTCTTCTAGAATGGACTGATGGCACGAGGGGCTTGGCAGTGATGACCCCCACCTGCTCAAAGCGTTCAAAACAAAATGTTCGCTGGGGCAGGGAGTACCCCTTTAAGCTGAACATCTCAGAAAACAGAGGGTCGCCTGAGAAAATTGGTCAAGTCATCACTTTAAATCAATGTGATCATTTAATTTGGCTGACTACGTTCGGGCAGCTTACAGTGATTGCCAGAACTCTCACCGGCACCCCCTTCCCACTCAAAAAATAAAAATTTAAATGAAAGAATTTAGGAAGGGGATCTTCAATCGAACAATACAAGTAACAAAGTTAAAAGTTAGAAAAAGTATAGAAATAGTATCCTAAAGAATTAGTTCATGAACCATAGTTAAGAAGAAAAAAAAAAAGAAATAGTTGTCTATGTATAGAGCCTGGGCTCAATGCCAGCACCAAGCACAACAAGGGAAGGTCAAAATAGAGCTCAGAAGATAATCAAAACCATTTAGGCTACAGATTCCCAGGAACAAGGATGAGGAGAGTCTCTTATGAGGCAAAAGAGGACAGAAGGGTCTCCACAGACTAAGAACAGTGATTCTCAACCAGGGTGCCTTCAGCTGTTGTCAACTACAAAAGGCTGTCCGGGCATGCTGGGAGTTGTAGTTATGAACAGCTCAAGGCACCCTGGTTGGGAAACACTGGCCTAGAGGGTTGATCTGGCTGACCCGAAGCTGAAGAGAATGGGGACAGGAGACCTTATGACCTCCTTAGGAACCCATAATCCTCACCTTAAAAGGGGTACTCTGGTGGAAAACTTTATTATTATTTTTTTATCAACTGGCTCCAGAAAGTTAAACTCATTTAAAAAAATAATCCTTCTTAATCCTTCCAGTACTTATCAGCTGCTGTATACTACAGAGGAAATTCTTTTCTTTTTGGATTTCTTGACTACAGTGCTCTCTGCTGACATCTCTGTCCATTTTAGGAACTATCCAGAGCAGGAGAGGTTTACTATGGGGATTTTCTCCTGCTTTGGACAGTTCCTGATATGGACAGAATTGTCAGCAGAGAGCACTGTGGTCAGACAGAAAATAAATTAAAAAAAAGAATTTCCTCAGCTGGTAAGTACTGGAAGGATTAAGATTTTTTATTTAAAGGGTACCTCTCATCAAAAAAACTTTTGATATATTATAGATTAATGTATGCAGAATAACTTTACAATTGCATGTTATTAAAAAATATGCTTCTTTCTATTTCATTTTCCACTTTGAAGAAATGACCACTAGGGGTCTCCCTACCAGTCCTGGCAGCAAGCATTTCAGACTCATGCTGGA